>NW_027469870.1:0-56919 GCF_051020765.1 Lasioglossum baleicum | reverse complement strand
CGCGTGCTAGATCAGAGCATTTGCATGCAAGTATGCGAAGTTGGCACAGAAACAATGATTCGCCAAGCACGATCTCGATTTATTCGAGCTTATGCCAGATTCGACGATTCTTCGTATCAGATGTGTATTGCTGTGCGGAATCGCTGTTTTGCGTGCTAGATCAGTGCATTTTCATGCAAGTTTGCGAAATTGGCACAGAAACTCCGATTCGGCTAGCACGATCACGATTTATTCGAGCTTATGTCAAAATTGACGATTCTTCGTTTCAGAAGTGTATTTCCATGCGGAATCGCTGTTTCGCGTGCTAGATCAGTGCATTTTCATGCAAGTTTGCGAAATTGGCACAGAAACTCCGATTCGGCTAGCACGATCACGATTTATTCGAGCTTATGTCAAAATTGACGATTCTTCGTTTCAGAAGTGTATTTCCACGCGGAATCGCTGTTTCGCGTGCTAGATCAGTGCATTTGCAAGCAAATATGCGAAATTGGCACAGAAACTCCGATTCGGCTAGCACGATCACGATTTATTCGAGCTTATATCAGATTCGACGATTCTTCGTTTAAGAAGTGTATTTCCACGCGGAATCGCTGTTTCGCGTGCTAGATCAGTGCATTTGCAAGCAAATATGCGAAATTGGCACAGAAACAACGATTCGGCAAGCACGATCACGATTTATTCTTGCTTATGTCAGATTCAACGATTCTTCGTTTCAGAAGTGTATTTCCATGCGGAATCGCTGTTTCGCGTGCTAGATCAGTGCATTTTCATGCAAGTTTGCGAAATTGGCACAGAAACTCCGATTCGGCTAGCACGATCACGATTTATTCGAGCTTATGTCAAAATTGACGATTCTTCGTTTCAGAAGTGTATTTCTGTGCGGAATCGCTGTTTCGCGTGCTAGATCAGTGCATTTGCATGCAAGTATGCGAAGTTGGCACAGAAACAACGATTCGCCAAGCACGATCTCGATTTATTCGAGATTATGTCAGATTCGACGATTCTTCGTTTAAGAAGTGTATGTCCACGCGGAATCGCTGTTTCGCGTGCTAGATCAGTACATTTGCAAGCAAATATGCGAAATTGGCACAGAAACAACGATTCGGCAAGCACGATCACGATTTATTCGAGCTCATGTCAGATTTGACGATTCTTCGTTTCAGAAGTGTATTTCCATGCGGAATCGCTGTTTCGCGTGCTAGATCAGTGCATTTTCATGCAAGTTTGCGAAATTGGCACAGAAACTCCGATTCGGCTAGCACGATCACGATTTATTCGAGCTTATGTCAGATTCGACGATTCTTCGTTTCAGAAGTGTATTTCCATGCGGAATCGCTGTTCCGCGTGCTAGATCAGAGCATTTGCATGCAAGTATGCGAAGTTGGCACAGAAACAACGATTCGACAAGCACGATCTCGATTTATTCGAGCTTATGTCAGATTCGACGATTCTTTGTATCAGATGTGTATTGCTGTGCGGAATCGCTGTTTCGCGTGCTAGATCAGTGCATTTTCATGCAAGTTTGCGAAATTGGCACAGAAACTCCGATTCGGCTAGCACGATCACGATTTATTCGAGCTTATGTCAAAATTGACGATTCTTCGTTTCAGAAGTGTATTTCCATGCGGAATCGCTGTTTCGCGTGCTAGATCAGTGCATTTTCATGCAAGTTTGCGAAATTGGCACAGAAACTCCGATTCGGCTAGCACGATCACGATTTATTCGAGCTTATGTCAGATTCGACGATTCTTCGTTTCAGAAGTGTATTTCCATGCGGAATCGCTGTTCCGCGTTCTAGATCAGAGCATTTTCATGCAAGTTTGCGAAATTGGCACAGAAACTCCGATTTGGCTAGCACGATCACGATTTATTCGAGCTTATGTCAAAATTGACGATTCTTCGTTTCAGAAGTGTATTTCTGTGCGGAATCGCTGTTTCGCGTGCTCGATCAGTGCATTTGCATGCAAGTATGCGAAATTGGCTCAGAAACTGCGATTCGGCTACCACGATCTCGATTTATTCGAGCTTATGTCAGATTAGACGATTCTTCGTATCAGATGTGTATTGCTGTGCGGAATCGCTTTTTCGCGTGCAAGATCAGTGCATTTGCATTCAAATATGCGGAATTGGCACAGAAACAACGATTCGGCAAGCACGATCACCATTTATTCGAGCTTATGTCAGATTCGACGGTTCTTTGTTTCACATGACTATTTCTGTGCGGAATCGCTGTATCGCGTGATAGATCAGTGCATGTACATGCAAATACGCGAAATTGGTACAGCAACTCCGATTCGGCCAGCACGATCACGATTCATTCGAGCTTATGTCAGATTCAACGATTCTTCGTTTCAGAAGTGGATTTCCATCCGGAATCGCTGTTTCGCGTGCTAGATCAGTGCATTTTCATGCAAGTTTGCGAAATTGGCACAGAAACTCCGATTCGGCTAGCACGATCACGATTTATTCGAGCTTATGTCAGATTCGACGATTCTTCGTTTCAGAAGTGTATTTCCATGCGGAATCGCTGTTCCGCGTGCTAGATCAGAGCATTTGCATGCAAGTATGCGAAGTTGGCACAGAAACAACGATTCGCCGAGCACGATCTCGATTTATTCGAGCTTATGTCAGATTCGACGATTCTTCGTATCAGATGTGTATTGCTGTGCGGAATCGCTGTTTCGCGTGCTAGATCAGTGCATTTTCATGCAAGTTTGCGAAATTGGCACAGAAACTCCGATTCGGCTACCACTATCTCGATTTATTCGAGCTTATGTCAGATTAGACGATTCTTCGTATCAGATGTGTATTGCTTTGCGGAATCGCTTTTTCGCGTGCAAGATCAGTGCATTTGCATGCAAATATGCGGAATTGGCACAGAAACAACGATTCGGCAAGCACGATCACCATTTATTCGAGCTTATGTCAGATTCGACGGTTCTTTGTTTCACATGACTATTTCTGTGCGGAATCGCTGTATCGCGTGATAGATCAGAGCATTTGCATGCAAGTATGCGAAATTGGCACAGAAACTCCGATTCGGCTAGCACGATCACGATTCATTCGAGCTTATGTCAGATTCGACGATTCTTCGTTTCAGAAGTGTATTTCCATGCGGAATCGCTGTTCCGCGTTCTTGATCAGTGCATTTTCGTGCAAGTTTGCGAAATTGGTACAGAAACTCCGATTCGGCTAGCACGATCACGATTTATTCGAGCTTATATCAGATTCGACTATTCTTCGTTTAAGAAGTGTATTTCCACGCGGAATCGCTGTTTCGCGTGCTAGATCAGTGCATTTGCAAGCAAATATGCGAAATTGGCACAGAAACCACGATTCGGCAAGCACGATCACGATTTATTCTAGCTTATGTCAGATTCAACGATTCTTCGTTTCAGAAGTGTATTTCTGTGCGGAATCGCTGTTTCGCGTGTTAGATTAGTGCATTTGCATGCATGTATGCGAAATTGGCACAGAAACTCCGATTCGGCTAGCACGATCACGATTTATTCGAGCTTATGTCAGATTCGACGATTCTTCGTTTAAGAAGTGTATTTCCACGCGGAATCGCTGTTCCGCGTGCTAGATCAGAGCATTTGCATGCAAGTATGCGAAGTTGGCACAGAAACAACGATTCGCCAAGCACGATCTCGATTTATTCGAGCTTATGCCAGATTCGACGATTCTTCGTATCAGATGTGTATTGCTGTGCGGAATCGCTGTTTTGCGTGCTAGATCAGTGTATTTTCATGCAAGTTTGCGAAATTGGCACAGAAACTCCGATTCGGCTAGCACGATCACGATTTATTCGAGCTTATGTCAGATTCAACGATTCTTCGTTTCAGAAGTGGTTTTCCATCCGGAATCGCTGTTTCGCGTGCTAGATCAGTGCATTTTCATGCAAGTTTGCGAAATTGGCACAGAAACTCCGATTCGGCTAGCAGGATCACGATTTATTCGAGCTTATGTCAAAATTGACGATTCTTCGTTTCAGAAGTGTATTTCCATGCGGAATCGCTGTTTCGCGTGCTAGATCAGTGCATTTGCAAGCAAATATGCGAAATTGGCACAGAAACTCCGATTCGGCTAGCACGATCACGATTTATTCGAGCTTATGTCAGATTCGACGATTTTTCGTTTCAGAAGTGTATTTCCATGCGGAATCGCTGTTCCGCGTGCTAGATCAGAGCATTTGCATGCAAGTATGCGAAATTGGCACAGAAACTCCGATTCGGCTAGCACGATCACGATTTATTCGAGCTTATGTCAGATTCGACGATTCTTCGTTTCAGAAGTGTATTTCCATGCGGAATCGCTGTTTCGCGTGCTAGATCAGTGCATTTTCATGCAAGTTTGCGAAATTGGCACAGAAACAACGATTCGGCTAGCACGATCACGATTCATTCGAGATTATGTCAGATTCGACGATTCTTCGTTTAAGAAGTGTATTTCCACGCGGAATCGCTGTTTCGCGTGCTAGATCAGTGCATTTGCAAGCAAATATGCGAAATTGGCACAGAAACAACGATTCGGCAAGCACGATCACGATTTATTCTAGCTTATGTCAGATTCAACGATTCTACGTTTCAGAAGTGTATTTCCATGCGGAATCGCTGTTTCGCGTGCTAGATCAGTGCATTTTCATGCAAGTTTGCGAAATTGGCACAGAAACTCCGATTTGGCTAGCACGATCACGATTTATTCGAGCTTATGTCAAAATTGACGATTCTTCGTTTCAGAAGTGTATTTCTGTGCGGAATCGCTGTTTCGCGTGCTCGATCAGTGCATTTGCATGCAAGTATGCGAAATTGGCTCAGAAACTGCGATTCGGCTACCACGATCTCGATTTATTCGAGCTTATGTCAGATTAGACGATTCTTCGTATCAGATGTGTATTGCTGTGCGGAATCGCTTTTTCGCGTGCAAGATCAGTGCATTTGCATTCAAATATGCGGAATTGGCACAGAAACAACGATTCGGCAAGCACGATCACCATTTATTCGAGCTTATGTCAGATTCGACGGTTCTTTGTTTCACATGACTATTTCTGTGCGGAATCGCTGTATCGCGTGATAGATCAGTGCATGTACATGCAAATACGCGAAATTGGTACAGCAACTCCGATTCGGCCAGCACGATCACGATTCATTCGAGCTTATGTCAGATTCAACGATTCTTCGTTTCAGAAGTGGTTTTCCATCCGGAATCGCTGTTTCGCGTGCTAGATCAGTGCATTTTCATGCAAGTTTTCGAAATTGGCACAGAAACTCCGATTCGGCTAGCAGGATCACGATTTATTCGAGCTTATGTCAAAATTGACGATTCTTCGTTTCAGAAGTGTATTTCCATGCGGAATCGCTGTTTCGCGTGCTAGATCAGTGCATTTTCATGCAAGTTTGCGAAATTGGCACAGAAACTCCGATTCGGCTACCAGGATCACGATTTATTCGAGCTTATGTCAAAATTGACGATTCTTGGTTTCAGAAGTGTATTTCCATGCGGAATCGCTGTTTCGCGTGCTAGATCAGTGCATTTTCATGTAAGTATGCGAAGTTGGCACAGAAACAACGATTCGGCTAGCACGATCACGATTCATTCGAGATTATGTCAGATTCGACGATTCTTCGTTTAAGAAGTGTATTTCCACGCGGAATCGCTGTTTCGCGTGCTAGATCAGTGCATTTGCAAGCAAATATGCGAAATTTTCACAGAAACAACGATTCGGCAAGCACGATCACGATTTATTCTGGCTTATGTCAGATTCAACGATTCTACGTTTCAGAAGTGTATTTCCATGCGGAATCGCTGTTTCGCGTGCTAGATCAGTGCATTTTCATGCAAGTTTGCGAAATTGGCACAGAAACTCCGATTTGGCTAGCACGATCACGATTTATTCGAGCTTATGTCAAAATTGACGATTCTTCGTTTCAGAAGTGTATTTCTGTGCGGAATCGCTGTTTCGCGTGCTCGATCAGTGCATTTGCATGCAAGTATGCGAAATTGGCTCAGAAACTGCGATTCGGCTACCACGATCTCGATTTATTCGAGCTTATGTCAGATTAGACGATTCTTCGTATCAGATGTGTATTGCTGTGCGGAATCGCTTTTTCGCGTGCAAGATCAGTGCATTTGCAAGCAAATATGCGGAATTGGCACAGAAACAACGATTCGGCAAGCACGATCACCATTTATTCGAGCTTATGTCAGATTCGACGGTTCTTTGTTTCACATGACTATTTCTGTGCGGAATCGCTGTATCGCGTGATAGATCAGTGCATGTACATGCAAATACGCGAAATTGGTACAGCAACTCCGATTCGGCCAGCACGATCACGATTCATTCGAGCTTATGTCAGATTCAACGATTCTTCGTTTCAGAAGTGGTTTTCCATCCGGAATCGCTGTTTCGCGTGCTAGATCAGTGCATTTTCATGCAAGTTTGCGAAATTGGCACAGAAACTCCGATTCGGCTAGCAGGATCACGATTTATTCGAGCTTATGTCAAAATTGACGATTCTTCGTTTCAGAAGTGTATTTCCATGCGGAATCGCTGTTTCGCGTGCTAGATCAGTGCATTTTCATGCAAGTTTGCGAAATTGGCACAGAAACTCCGATTCGGCTACCAGGATCACGATTTATTCGAGCTTATGTCAAAATTGACGATTCTTCGTTTCAGAAGTGTATTTCCATGCGGAATCGCTGTTTCGCGTGCTAGATCAGTGCATTTTCATGTAAGTTTGCGAAATTGGCACAGAAACTCCGATTCGGCTAGCACGATCACGATTTATTCGAGCTTATGTCAGATTCGACGATTCTTCGTTTCAGAAGTGTATTTCCATGCGGAATCGCTCTTCCGCGTGCTAGATCAGAGCATTTGCATGCAAGTATGCGAAATTGGCTCAGAAACTACGATTCGGCTAGCACGATCACGATTTATTCGAGATTATGTCAGATTCGACGATTCTTCGTTTAAGAAGTGTATGTCCACGCGGAATCGCTGTTTAGCGTGCTAGATCAGTGCATTTGTATGCAAATATGCGAAATTGGCACAGAAACAACGATTCGGCAAGCACGATCACGATTTATTCTAGCTTATGTCAGATTCAACGATTCTTCGTTTCAGAAGTGTATTTCTGTGCGGAATCGCTGTTTCGCGTGCTAGATTAGTGCATTTGCATGCAAGTATGCGAAATTGGCACAGAAACTCCGATTCGGCTAGCACGATCACGATTTATTCGAGCTTATGTCAGATTCGACGATTCTTCGTTTCAGAAGTGTATTTCTGTGCGGAATCGCTGTTTCGCGTGCTCGATTTATTCGAGCTTATGTCAGATTAGACGATTCTTCGTATCAGATGTGTATTGCTGTGCGGAATCGCTTTTTCGCGTGCAAGATCAGTGCATTTGCATGCAAATATGCGGAATTGGCACAGAAACAACGATTCGGCAAGCACGATCACCATTTATTCGAGCTTATGTCAGATTCGACGGTTCTTTGTTTCACATGACTATTTCTGTGCGGAATCGCTGTATCGCGTGATAGATCAGTGCATGTACATGCAAATACGCGAAATTGGCACAGAAACTACGATTCCCCAAGCACGATCTCGATTTATTCGAGCTTATGTCAGATTTGACGATTCTTCGTTTCAGAAGTGTATTTCCATGCGGAATCGCTGTTCCGCGTGCTAGATCAGTGCATTTTCATGCAAGTTTGCGAAATTGGCACAGAAACTCCGATTCGGCTAGCACGATCACGATTTATTCGAGCTTATGTCAAAATTGACGATTCTTCGTTTCAGAAGTGTATTTCTGTGCGGAATTGCTGTTTCGCGTGCTAGATCAGTGCATTTGCATGCGAGTATGCGAAATTGGCTCAGAAACTACGATTCGGCTAGCACGATCACGATTTATTCGAGATTATGACAGATTCGACGATTCTTCGTTTAAGAAGTGTATGTCCACGCGGAATCGCTGTTTCGCATGCTAGATCGGTGCATTTGTATGCAAGTACGCGAAATTGGCACAGAAACAACGATTCGCCAAGCACGATCTCGATTTATTCGAGCTTATGTCAGATTTGACGATTCTTCGTTTCAGAAGTGTATTTCCATGCGGAATCGCTGTTTCGCGTGCTAGATCAGTGCATTTTCATGTAAGTTTGCGAAATTGGCACAGAAACTCCGATTCGGCTAGCACGATCACGATTTATTCGAGCTTATGTCAGATTCGACGATTCTTCGTTTCAGAAGTGTATTTCCATGCGGAATCGCTGTTCCGCGTGCTAGATCAGTGCATTTGTATGCAAGTATGCGAAATTGGCACAGAAACTCCGATTCGCCAAGCACGATCTCGATTTATTCGAGCTTATGTCAGATTTGACGATTCTTCGTTTCAGAAGTGTATTTCCATGCGGAATCGCTGTTTCGCGTGCTAGATCAGTGCATTTTCATGCAAGTTTGCGAAATTGGCACAGAAACTCCGATTCGGCTAGCACGATCACGATTTATTCGAGCTTATGTCAGATTCGACGATTCTTCGTTTCAGAAGTGTATTTCCATGCGGAATCGCTGTTCCGCGTGCTAGATCAGAGCATTTGCATGCAAGTATGCGAAATTGGCACAGAAACTCCGATTCAGCTAGCACGATCACGATTTATTCGAGCTTATGTCAGATTCGACGATTCTTCGTTTCAGAAGTGTATTTCCATGCGGAATCGCTGTTTCGCGTGCTAGATCAGTGCATTTGCAAGCAAATATGCGAAATTGGCACAGAAACAACGATTCGGCAAGCACGATCACGATTTATTCTAGCTTATGTCAGATTCAACGATTCTTCGTTTCAGAAGTGTATTTCCATCCGGAATCGCTGTTTCGCGTGCTAGATCAGTGCATTTTCATGCAAGTTTGCGAAATTGGCACAGAAACTCCGATTCGGCTAGCACGATCACGATTTATTCGAGCTTATATCAGATTCGACGATTCTTCGTTTCAGAAGTGTATTTCCATGCGGAATCGCTGTTCCGCGTGCTACATCAGAGCATTTGCATGCAAGTATGCGAAGTTGGCACAGAAACTCCGATTCGGCTAGCACGATCACGATTTACTCGAGCTTATGTCAGATTCGACGATTCTTCGTTTCAGAAGTGTATTTCCATGCGGAATCGCTGTTTCGCGTGCTAGATCAGAGCATTTGCATGAAAGTATGCGAAATTGGATCAGAAACTACGATTCGGCTAGCACGATCACCATTTATTCGAGCTTATGTCAGATTCGACGATTCTTCGTTTCAGGAGTGTATTCCCATGCGGAATCGCTGTTCCGCGTTCTAGATCAGTGCATTTTCGTGCAAGTTTGCGAAATTGGCACAGAAACTCCGATTCGGCTAGCACGATCACGATTTATTCCAGCTTATATCAGATTCGACGATTCTTCGTTTCAGAAGTGTATTTCCATGCGGAATCGCTGTTCCGCGTGCTAGATCAGAGCATTTGCATGCATGTATGCGAAATTGGCACAGAAACTCCGATTCGGCTAGCACGATCACGATTCATTCGAGATTATGTCAGATTCGACGATTCTTCGTTTAAGAAGTGTATTTCCACGCGGAATCGCTGTTTCGCGTGCTAGATCACTGCATTTGCAAGCAAATATGCGAAATTGGCACAGAAACAACGATTCGGCAAGCACGATCACGATTTATTCTAGCTTATGTCAGATTCAACGATTCCTCGTTTCAGAAGTGTATTTCCATGCGGAATCGCTGTTCCGCGTGAAAGATCAGAGCATTTGCATGCAAGTATGCGAAGTTGGCACAGAAACAACGATTCGCCAAGCACGATCTCGATTTATCCGAGCTTATGTCAGATTCGACGATTCTTCGTATCAGATGTGTATTGCTGTGCGGAATCGCTGTTTCGCGTGCTAGATCAGTGCATTTTCATGCAAGTTTGCGAAATTGGCACAGAAACTCCGATTCGGCTAGCACGATCACCATTTATTCGAGCTTATGTCAGATTCGACGATTCTTCGTTTCAGAAGTGTATTTCCATGCGGAATCGCTGTTCCGCGTTCTAGATCAGTGCATTTTCGTGCAAGTTTGCGAAATTGGCACAGAAACTCCGATTCGGCTAGCACGATCACGATTTATTCGAGCTTATATCAGATTCGACGATTCTTCGTATCAGAAGTGTATTTCCATGCGGAATCGCTGTTCCGCGTGCTAGATCAGTGCATTTTCATGCAAGTTTGCGAAATTGGCACAGAAACTCCGATTCGGCTAGCACGATCACGATTTCCTCAAGCTTATGTCAGATTTGACGATTCTTCGTTTCAGAAGTGTATTTACATGCGGAATCGCTGTTCCGCGTGCTAGATCAGAGCATTTGCATGCAAGTATGCGAAATTGGCACAGAAACTCCGATTCGGCTAGCACGATCACGATTTATTCGAGCTTATGTCAGATTCGACGATTCTTCGTTTCAGAAGTGTATTTCCATGCGGAATCGCTGTTCCGCGTGCTAGATCAGTGCATTTGTATGCAAGTATGCGAAATTGGCACAGAAACTCCGATTCAGCTAGCACGATCATGATTTATTCGAGCTTATGTCAGATTCGACGATTCTTCGTTTCAGAAGTGTATTTCCATGCGGAATCGCTGTTCCGCGTGCTAGATCAGAGCATTTGCATGCAAGTATGCGAAGTTGGCACAGAAACAACGATTCGGCAAGCACGATCACGATTTATTCTAGCTTATGTCAGATTCAACGATTCTTCGTTTCAGAAGTGTATTTCCATGCGGAATCGCTGTTCCGCGTGCTAGATCAGAGCATTTGCATGCAAGTATGCGAAATTGGCACAGAAACTCCGATTCGGCTAGCACGATCACGATTCATTCGAGATTATGTCAGATTCGACGATTCTTCGTTTAAGAAGTGTATTTCCACGCGGAATCGCTGTTTCGCGTGCTAGATCAGTGCATTTGCAAGCAAATATGCGAAATTGGCACAGAAACAACGATTCGGCAAGCACGATCACGATTTATTCTAGCTTATGTCAGATTCAACGATTCTTCGTTTCAGAAGTGTATTTCCATCCGGAATCGCTGTTTCGCGTGCTAGATCAGTGCATTTTCATGCAAGTTTGCGAAATTGTCACAGAAACTCCGATTCGGCTAGCACGATCACGATTTATTCGAGCTTATGTCAGATTCGACGATTCTTCGTTTCAGATGTGTATTTCCATGCGGAATCGCTGTTCCGCGTGCTAGATCAGAGCATTTGCATGCAAGTATGCGAAGTTGGCACAGAAACAACGATTCGCCAAGCACGATCTCGATTTATTCGAGCTTATGTCAGATTCGACGATTCTTCGTATCAGATGTGTATTGCTGTGCGGAATCGCTGTTTCGCGTGCTAGATCAGAGCATTTTCATGCAAGTTTGCGACATTGGCACAGAAACTCCGATTCGCCAAGCACAATCACGATTTATACGAGCTTATGTCAGATTCGACGATTCTTCGTTTCAGAAGTGTATTTCCATGCGGAATCGCTGTTCCGCGTGCTAGATCAGTGCATTTTCATGCAAGTTTGCGAAATTGGCACAGGAACTCCGATTCGGCTAGCACGATCACGATTTATTCGAGCTTATGTCAGATTCGACGATTCTTCATTTCAGAAGTGTATTTCCATGCGGAATCGCTGTTCCGCGTGCTAGATCAGAGCATTTGCATGCAAGTATGCGAAATTGGCACAGAAACTCCGATTCGGCTAGCACGATCACGATTTATTCGAGCTTATGTCAGATTCGACGATTCTTCGTTTCAGAAGTGTATTTCCATGCGGAATCGCTGTTCCGCGTGCTAGATCAGAGCATTTGCATGCAAGTATGCGAAGTTGGCACAGAAACAACGATTCGCCAAGCACGATCTCGATTTATTCGAGCTTATGTCAGATTCGACGATTCTTCGTATCAGATGTGTATTGCTGTGCGGAATCGCTTTTTCGCGTGCAAGATCAGTGCATTTGCAAGCAAATATGCGAAATTGGCACAGAAACAACGATTCGCCAAGCACGATCTCGATTTATTCGAGCTTATGTCAGATTTGACGATTCTTCGTTTCAGAAGTGTATTTCCATGCGGAATCGCTGTTTCGCGTGCTAGATCAGTGCATTTTCATGCAAGTTTGCGAAATTGGCACAGAAACTCCGATTCGGCAGCACGATCACGATTTATTCTAGCTTATGTCAGATTCGACGATTCTTCGTTTCAGAAGTGTATTTCCATGCGGAATCGCTGTTCCGCGTGCTAGATCAGTGCATTTGTATGCAAGTATGCGAAATTGGCACAGAAACAACGATTCGCCAAGCACGATCTCGATTTATTCGAGCTTATGTCAGATTTGACGATTCTTCGTTTCAGAAGTGTATTTCCATGCGGAATCGCTGTTCCGCGTGCTAGATCAGTGCATTTTCATGCAAGTTTGCGAAATTGGCACAGAAACTCCGATTCGGCTAGCACGATCACGATTTATTCGAGCTTATGTCAAAATTGACGATTCTTCGTTTCAGAAGTGTATTTCTGTGCGGAATTGCTGTTTCGCGTGCTAGATCAGTGCATTTGCATGCAAGTATGCGAAATTGGCTCAGAAACTACGATTCGGCTAGCACGATCACGATTTATTCGAGATTATGTCAGATTCGACGATTCTTCGTTTAAGAAGTGTATGTCCACGCGGAATCGCTGTTTCGCATGCTAGATCGGTGCATTTGTATGCAAGTATGCGAAATTGGCACAGAAACAACGATTCGCCAAGCACGATCTCGATTTATTCGAGCTTATGTCAGATTTGACGATTCTTCGTTTCAGAAGTGTATTTCCATGCGGAATCGCTGTTTCGCGTGCTAGATCAGTGCATTTTCATGTAAGTTTGCGAAATTGGCACAGAAACTCCGATTCGGCTAGCACGATCACGATTTATTCGAGCTTATGTCAGATTCGACGATTCTTCGTTTCAGAAGTGTATTTCCATGCGGAATCGCTGTTCCGCGTGCTAGATCAGTGCATTTGTATGCAAGTATGCGAAATTGGCACAGAAACTCCGATTCGCCAAGCACGATCTCGATTTATTCGAGCTTATGTCAGATTTGACGATTCTTCGTTTCAGAAGTGTATTTCCATGCGGAATCGCTGTTTCGCGTGCTAGATCAGTGCATTTTCATGCAAGTTTGCGAAATTGGCACAGAAACTCCGATTCGGCTAGCACGATCACGATTTATTCGAGCTTATGTCAGATTCGACGATTCTTCGTTTCAGAAGTGTATTTCCATGCGGAATCGCAGTTCCGCGTGCTAGATCAGAGCATTTGCATTCAAGTATGCGAAATTGGCACACAAACTCCGATTCAGCTAGCACGATCACGATTTATTCGAGCTTATGTCAGATTCGACGATTCTTCGTTTCAGAAGTGTATTTCCATGCGGAATCGCTGTTCCGCGTGCTAGATCAGAGCATTTGCATGCAAGTATGCGAAGTTGGCACAGAAACAACGATTCTGCAAGCACGATCACGATTTATTCTAGCTTATGTCAGATTCAACGATTCTTCGTTTCAGAAGTGTATTTCCATGCGGAATCGCTGTTCCGCGTGCTAGATCAGAGCATTTGCATGCAAGTATGCGAAATTGGCACAGAAACTCCGATTCGGCTAGCACGATCACGATTCATTCGAGATTATGTCAGATTCGACGATTCTTCGTTTAAGAAGTGTATTTCCACGCGGAATCGCTGTTTCGCGTGCTAGATCAGTGCATTTGCAAGCAAATATGCGAAATTGGCACAGAAACAACGATTCGGCAAGCACGATCACGATTTATTCTAGCTTATGTCAGATTCAACGATTCTTCGTTTCAGAAGTGTATTTCCATCCGGAATCGCTGTTTCGCGTGCTAGATCAGTGCATTTTCATGCAAGTTTGCGAAATTGGCACAGAAACTCCGATTCGGCTAGCACGATCACGATTTATTCGAGCTTATATCAGATTCGACGATTCTTCGTTTCAGAAGTGTATTTCCATGCGGAATCGCTGTTCCGCGTGCTACATCAGAGCATTTGCATGCAAGTATGCGAAGTTGGCACAGAAACTCCGATTCGGCTAGCACGATCACGATTTACTCGAGCTTATGTCAGATTCGACGATTCTTCGTTTCAGAAGTGTATTTCCATGCGGAATCGCTGTTTCGCGTGCTAGATCAGAGCATTTGCATGAAAGTATGCGAAATTGGATCAGAAACTACGATTCGGCTAGCACGATCACCATTTATTCGAGCTTATGTCAGATTCGACGATTCTTCGTTTCAGAAGGGTATTTCCATGCGGAATCGCTGTTCCGCGTTCTAGATCAGTGCATTTTCGTGCAAGTTTGCGAAATTGGCACAGAAACTCCGATTCGGCTAGCACGATCACGATTTATTCCAGCTTATATCAGATTCGACGATTCTTCGTTTCAGAAGTGTATTTCCATGCGGAATCGCTGTTCCGCGTGCTAGATCAGAGCATTTGCATGCAAGTATGCGAAATTGGCACAGAAACTCCGATTCGGCTAGCACGATCACGATTCATTCGAGATTATGTCAGATTCGACGATTCTTCGTTTAAGAAGTGTATTTCCACGCGGAATCGCTGTTTCGCGTGCTAGATCACTGCATTTGCAAGCAAATATGCGAAATTGGCACAGAAACAACGATTCGGCAAGCACGATCACGATTTATTCTAGCTTATGTCAGATTCAACGATTCCTCGTTTCAGAAGTGTATTTCCATGCGGAATCGCTGTTCCGCGTGAAAGATCAGAGCATTTGCATGCTAGTATGCGAAGTTGGCACAGAAACAACGATTCGCCAAGCACGATCTCGATTTATCCGAGCTTATGTCAGATTCGACGATTCTTCGTATCAGATGTGTATTGCTGTGCGGAATCGCTGTTTCGCGTGCTAGATCAGTGCATTTTCATGCAAGTTTGCGAAATTGGCACAGAAACTCCGATTCGGCTAGCACGATCACCATTTATTCGAGCTTATGTCAGATTCGACGATTCTTCGTTTCAGAAGTGTATTTCCATGCGGAATCGCTGTTCCGCGTTCTAGATCAGTGCATTTTCGTGCAAGTTTGCGAAATTGGCACAGAAACTCCGATTCGGCTAGCACGATCACGATTTATTCGAGCTTATGTCAGATTCGACGATTCTTCGTTTCAGAAGTGTATTTCCATGCGGAATCGCTGTTCCGCGTGCTAGATCAGTGCATTTGTATGCAAGTATGCGAAATTGGCACAGAAACTCCGATTCGCCAAGCACGATCTCGATTTATTCGAGCTTATGTCAGATTCGACGATTCTTCGTTTCAGAAGTGTATTTCCATGCGGAATCGCTGTTCCGCGTGCTAGATCAGTGCATTTTCATGCAAGTTTGCGAAATTGGCACAGGAACTCCGATTCGGCTAGCACGATCACGATTTATTCGAGCTTATGTCAGATTCGACGATTCTTCGTTTCAGAAGTGTATTTCCATGCGGAATCGCTGTTCCGCGTGCTAGATCAGAGCATTTGCATGCAAGTATGCGAAATTGGCACAGAAACTCCGATTCGGCTAGCACGATCACGATTTATTCGAGCTTATGTCAGATTCGACGATTCTTCGTTTCAGAAGTGTATTTCCATGCGGAATCGCTGTTCCGCGTGCTAGATCAGAGCATTTGCATGCAAGTATGCGAAATTGGCACAGAAACTCCGATTCGGCTAGCACGATCACGATTTATTCGAGCTTATGTCAGATTCGACGATTCTTCGTTTCAGAAGTGTATTTCCATGCGGAATCGCTGTTCCGCGTGCTAGATCAGAGCATTTGCATGCAAGTATGCGAAGTTGACACAGAAACAACGATTCGGCAAGCACGATCACGATTTATTCTAGCTTATGTCAGATTCAACGATTCTTCGTTTCAGAAGTGTATTTCCATGCGGAATCGCTGTTCCGCGTGCTAGATCAGAGCATTTGCATGCAAGTATGCGAAATTGGCACAGAAACTCCGATTCGGCTAGCACGATCACGATTCATTCGAGATTATGTCAGATTCGACGATTCTTCGTTTAAGAAGTGTATTTCCACGCGGAATCGCTGTTTCGCGTGCTAGATCAGTGCATTTGCAAGCAAATATGCGAAATTGGCACAGAAGCAACGATTCGGCAAGCACGATCACGATTTATTCTAGCTTATGTCAGATTCAACGATTCTTCGTTTCAGAAGTGTATTTCCATCCGGAATCGCTGTTTCGCGTGCTAGATCAGTGCATTTTCATGCAAGTTTGCGAAATTGGCACAGAAACTCCGATTCGGCTAGCACGATCACGATTTATTCGAGCTTATATCAGATTCGACGATTCTTCGTTTCAGAAGTGTATTTCCATGCGGAATCGCTGTTCCGCGTGCTACATCAGAGCATTTGCATGCAAGTATGCGAAGTTGGCACAGAAACTCCGATTCGGCTAGCACGATCGCGATTTACTCGAGCTTATGTCAGATTCGACGATTCTTCGTTTCAGAAGTGTATTTCCATGCGGAATCGCTGTTTCGCGTGCTAGATCAGAGCATTTGCATGAAAGTATGCGAAATTGGATCAGAAACTACGATTCGGCTAGCACGATCACCATTTATTCGAGCTTATGTCAGATTCGACGATTCTTCGTTTCAGAAGTGTATTTCCATGCGGAATCGCTGTTCCGCGTTCTAGATCAGTGCATTTTCGTGCAAGTTTGCGAAATTGGCACAGAAACTCCGATTCGGATAGCACGATCACGATTTATTCCAGCTTATATCAGATTCGACGATTCTTCGTTTCAGAAGTGTATTTCCATGCGGAATCGCTGTTCCGCGTGCTAGATCAGAGCATTTGCATGCATGTATGCGAAATTGGCACAGAAACTCCGATTCGGCTAGCACGATCACGATTCATTCGAGATTATGTCAGATTCGACGATTCTTCGTTTAAGAAGTGTATTTCCACGCGGAATCGCTGTTTCGCGTGCTAGATCACTGCATTTGCAAGCAAATATGCGAAATTGGCACAGAAACAACGATTCGGCAAGCACGATCACGATTTATTCTAGCTTATGTCAGATTCAACGATTTCTCGTTTCAGAAGTGTATTTCCATGCGGAATCGCTGTTCCGCGTGAAAGATCAGAGCATTTGCATGCAAGTATGCGAAGTTGGCACAGAAACAACGATTCGCCAAGCACGATCTCGATTTATCCGAGCTTATGTCAGATTCGACGATTCTTCGTATCAGATGTGTATTGCTGTGCGGAATCGCTGTTTCGCGTGCTAGATCAGTGCATTTTCATGCAAGTTTGCGAAATTGGCACAGAAACTCCGATTCGGCTAGCACGATCACCATTTATTCGAGCTTATGTCAGATTCGACGATTCTTCGTTTCAGAAGTGTATTTCCATGCGGAATCGCTGTTCCGCGTTCTAGATCAGTGCATTTTCGTGCAAGTTTGCGAAATTGGCACAGAAACTCCGATTCGGCTAGCACGATCACGATTTATTCGAGCTTATATCAGATTCGACGATTCTTCGTATCAGAAGTGTATTTCCATGCGGAATCGCTGTTCCGCGTGCTAGATCAGTGCATTTTCATGCAAGTTTGCGAAATTGGCACAGAAACTCCGATTCGGCTAGCACGATCACGATTTCCTCAAGCTTATGTCAGATTTGACGATTCTTCGTTTCAGAAGTGTATTTACATGCGGAATCGCTGTTTCGCGTGCTAGATCAGAGCATTTGCATGAAAGTATGCGAAATTGGATCAGAAACTCCGATTCGGCTAGCACGATCACCATTTATTCGAGCTTATGTCAGATTCGACGATTCTTCGTTTCAGAAGTGTATTTCCATGCGGAATCGCTGTTCCGCGTTCTAGATCAGTGCATTTTCGTGCAAGTTTGCGAAATTGGCACAGAAACTCCGATTCGGCTAGCACGATCACGATTTCCTCGAGCTTATATCAGATTTGACGATTCTTCGTTTCAGAAGTGTATTTACATGCGGAATCGCTGTTTCGCGTGCTAGATCAGTGCATTTTCATGCAAGTTTGCGAAATTGGCACAGAAACTCCGATTCGGCTAGCACGATCACCATTTATTCGAGCTTATGTCAGATTCGACGATTCTTCGTTTCAGAAGTGTATTTCCATGCGGAATCGCTGTTCCGCGTTCTAGATCAGTGCATTTTCGTGCAAGTTTGCGAAATTGGCACAGAAACTCCGATTCGGCTAGCACGATCACGATTCATTCGAGATTATGTCAGATTCGACGATTCTTCGTTTCAGAAGTGTATTTCGATGCGGAATCGCTGTTTCGCGTGCTAGATCAGTGCATTTTCATGCAAGTTTGCGAAATTGGCACAGAAACTCCGATTCGGCTAGCACGATCACGATTTACTCGAGCTTATGTCAGATTTGACGATTCTTCGTTTCAGAAGTGTATTTCCATGCGGAATCGCTGTTTCGCGTGCTAGGTCAGAGCATTTGCATGAAAGTATGCGAAATTGGATCAGAAACTACGATTCGGCTAGCACGATCACCATTTATTCGAGCTTATGTCAGATTCGACGATTCTTCGTTTCAGAAGTGTATTTCCATGCGGAATCGCTGTTCCGCGTTCTAGATCAGTGCATTTTCGTGCAAGTTTGCGAAATTGGCACAGAAACTCCGATTCGGCTAGCACGATCACGATTTATTCGAGCTTATATCAGATTCGACGATTCGTCGTTTCAGAAGTGTATTTCCATGCGGAATCGCTGTTCCGCGTGCTAGATCAGTGCATTTTCATGCAAGTTTGCGAAATTGGATCAGAAACTACGATTCGACTAGCACGATCACCATTTATTCGAGCTTATGTCAGATTCGACGATTCTTCGTTTCAGAAGTGTATTTCCACGCGGAATCGCTGTTTCGCGTGCTAGATCAGTGCATTTGCAAGCAAATATGCGAAATTGGCACAGAAACAACGATTCGGCAAGCACGATCACGATTTATTCGAGCTTATGTCAGATTCGACGATTCTTCGTTTCAGAAGTGTATTTCCATGCGGAATCGCTGTTCCGCGTGCTAGATCAGTGCATTTGTATGCAAGTATGCGAAATTGGCACAGAAACTCCGATTCGCCAAGCACGATCTCGATTTATTCGAGCTTATGTCAGATTTGACGATTCTTCGTTTCAGAAGTGTATTTCCATGCGGAATCGCTGTTTCGCGTGCTAGATCAGTGCATTTTCATGCAAGTTTGCGAAATTGGCACAGAAACTCCGATTCGGCTAGCACGATCACGATTTATTCGAGCTTATGTCAGATTCGACGATTCTTCGTTTCAGAAGTGTATTTCCATGCGGAATCGCTGTTCCGCGTGCTAGATCAGTGCATTTTCATGCAATTTTGCGAAATTGGCACAGAAACTCCGATTCAGCTAGCACGATCACGATTTATTCGAGCTTATGTCAGATTCGACGATTCTTCGTTTCAGAAGTGTATTTCCATGCGGAATCGCTGTTCCGCGTGCTAGATCAGAGCATTTGCATGCAAGTATGCGAAGTTGGCACAGAAACAACGATTCGCCAAGCACGATCTCGATTTATTCGAGCTTATGTCAGATTCGACGATTCTTCGTATCAGATGTGTATTGCTGTGCGGAATCGCTTTTTCGCGTGCAAGATCAGTGCATTTGCAAGCAAATATGCGAAATTGGCACAGAAACAACGAATCGGCAAGCACGATCACGATTTATTCTAGCTTATGTCAGATTCAACGATTCTTCGTTTCAGAAGTGTATTTCTGTGCGGAATCGCTGTTTCGCGTGCTAGATTAGTGCATTTGCATGCAAGTATGCGAAATTGGCACAGAAACTCCGATTCGGCTAGCACGATCACGATTTATTCGAGCTTATGTCAGATTCGACGATTCTTCGTTTCAGAAGTGTATTTCTGTGCGGAATCGCTGTTTCGCGTGCTAGATCATTGCATTTGTATGCAAATATGCGACATTGGCACAGAAACTCCGATTCGCCAAGCACAATCACGATTTATACGAGCTTATGTCAGATTCGACGATTCTTCGTTTCAGAAGTGTATTTCCATGCGGAATCGCTGTTCCGCGTGCTAGATCAGTGCATTTTCATGCAAGTTTGCGAAATTGGCACAGGAACTCCGATTCGGCTAGCACGATCACGATTTATTCGAGCTTATGTCAGATTCGACGATTCTTCGTTTCAGAAGTGTATTTCCATGCGGAATCGCTGTTCCGCGTGCTAGATCAGAGCATTTGCATGCAAGTATGCGAAATTGGCACAGAAACTCCGATTCGGCTAGCACGATCACGCTTTATTCGAGCTTATGTCAGATTCGACGATTCTTCGTTTCAGAAGTGTATTTCCATGCGGAATCGCTGTTCCGCGTGCTAGATCAGTGCATTTGTATGCAAGTATGCGAAATTGGCACAGAAACTCCGATTCGCCAAGCACGATCTCGATTTATTCGAGCTTATGTCAGATTTGACGATTCTTCGTTTCAGAAGTGTATTTCCATGCGGAATCGCTGTTTCGCGTGCTAGATCAGTGCATTTTCATGCAAGTTTGCGAAATTGGCACAGAAACTCCGATTCGGCTAGCACGATCACGATTTATTCGAGCTTATGTCAGATTCGACGATTCTTCGTTTCAGAAGTGTATTTCCATGCGGAATCGCTGTTCCGCGTGCTAGATCAGAGCATTTGCATGCAAGTATGCGAAATTGGCACAGAAACTCCGATTCAGCTAGCACGATCATGATTTATTCGAGCTTATGTCAGATTCGACGATTCTTCGTTTCAGAAGTGTATTTCCATGCGGAATCGCTGTTCCGCGTGCTAGATCAGAGCATTTGCATGCAAGTATGCGAAGTTGGCACAGAAACAACGATTCGGCAAGCACGATCACGATTTATTCTAGCTTATGTCAGATTCAACGATTCTTCGTTTCAGAAGTGTATTTCCATGCGGAATCGCTGTTCCGCGTGCTAGATCAGAGCATTGGCATGCAAGTATGCGAAATTGGCACAGAAACTCCGATTCGGCTAGCACGATCACGATTCATTCGAGATTATGTCAGATTCGACGATTCTTCGTTTAAGAAGTATATTTCCATGCGGAATCGCTGTTCCGCGTGCTAGATCAGTGCATTTGCAAGCAAATATGCGAAATTGGCACAGAAACAACGATTCGGCAAGCACGATCACGATTTATTCTAGCTTATGTCAGATTCAACGATTCTTCGTTTCAGAAGTGTATTTCCATCCGGAATCGCTGTTTCGCGTGCTAGATCAGTGCATTTTCATGCAAGTTTGCGAAATTGTCACAGAAACTCCGATTCGGCTAGCACGATCACGATTTATTCGAGCTTATGTCAGATTCGACGATTCTTCGTTTCAGAAGTGTATTTCCATGCGGAATCGCTGTTCCGCGTGCTAGATCAGAGCATTTGCATGCAAGTATGCGAAGTTGGCACAGAAACAACGATTCGCCAAGCACGATCTCGATTTATTCGAGCTTATGTCAGATTCGACGATTCTTCGTATCAGATGTGTATTGCTGTGCGGAATCGCTGTTTCGCGTGCTAGATCAGAGCATTTTCATGCAAGTTTGCGACATTGGCACAGAAACTCCGATTCGCCAAGCACAATCACGATTTATACGAGCTTATGTCAGATTCGACGATTCTTCGTTTCAGAAGTGTATTTCCATGCGGAATCGCTGTTCCGCGTGCTAGATCAGTGCATTTTCATGCAAGTTTGCGAAATTGGCACAGGAACTCCGATTCGGCTAGCACGATCACGATTTATTCGAGCTTATGTCAGATTCGACGATTCTTCATTTCAGAAGTGTATTTCCATGCGGAATCGCTGTTCCGCGTGCTAGATCAGAGCATTTGCATGCAAGTATGCGAAATTGGCACAGATAGTCCGATTCGGCTAGCACGATCACGATTTATTCGAGCTTATGTCAGATTCGACGATTCTTCGTTTCAGAAGTGTATTTCCATGCGGAATCGCTGTTCCGCGTGCTAGATCAGAGCATTTGCATGCAAGTATGCGAAGTTGGCACAGAAACAACGATTCGCCAAGCACGATCTCGATTTATTCGAGCTTATGTCAGATTCGACGATTCTTCGTATCAGATGTGTATTGCTGTGCGGAATCGCTTTTTCGCGTGCAAGATCAGTGCATTTGCAAGCAAATATGCGAAATTGGCACAGAAACAACGATTCGCCAAGCACGATCTCGATTTATTCGAGCTTATGTCAGATTTGACGATTCTTCGTTTCAGAAGTGTATTTCCATGCGGAATCGCTGTTTCGCGTGCTAGATCAGTGCATTTTCATGCAAGTTTGCGAAATTGGCACAGAAACTCCGATTCGGCAGCACGATCACGATTTATTCTAGCTTATGTCAGATTCGACGATTCTTCGTTTCAGAAGTGTATTTCCATGCGGAATCGCTGTTCCGCGTGCTAGATCAGTGCATTTGTATGCAAGTATGCGAAATTGGCACAGAAACAACGATTCGCCAAGCACGATCTCGATTTATTCGAGCTTATGTCAGATTTGACGATTCTTCGTTTCAGAAGTGTATTTCCATGCGGAATCGCTGTTCCGCGTGCTAGATCAGTGCATTTTCATGCAAGTATGCGAAGTTGGCACAGAAACTCCGATTCGGCTAGCACGATCGCGATTTACTCGAGCTTATGTCAGATTCGACGATTCTTCGTTTCAGAAGTGTATTTCCATGCGGAATCGCTGTTTCGCGTGCTAGATCAGAGCATTTGCATGAAAGTATGCGAAATTGGATCAGAAACTACGATTCGGCTAGCACGATCACCATTTATTCGAGCTTATGTCAGATTCGACGATTCTTCGTTTCAGAAGTGTATTTCCATGCGGAATCGCTGTTCCGCGTTCTAGATCAGTGCATTTTCGTGCAAGTTTGCGAAATTGGCACAGAAACTCCGATTCGGATAGCACGATCACGATTTATTCCAGCTTATATCAGATTCGACGATTCTTCGTTTCAGAAGTGTATTTCCATGCGGAATCGCTGTTCCGCGTGCTAGATCAGAGCATTTGCATGCATGTATGCGAAATTGGCACAGAAACTCCGATTCGGCTAGCACGATCACGATTCATTCGAGATTATGTCAGATTCGACGATTCTTCGTTTAAGAAGTGTATTTCCACGCGGAATCGCTGTTTCGCGTGCTAGATCACTGCATTTGCAAGCAAATATGCGAAATTGGCACAGAAACAACGATTCGGCAAGCACGATCACGATTTATTCTAGCTTATGTCAGATTCAACGATTTCTCGTTTCAGAAGTGTATTTCCATGCGGAATCGCTGTTCCGCGTGAAAGATCAGAGCATTTGCATGCAAGTATGCGAAGTTGGCACAGAAACAACGATTCGCCAAGCACGATCTCGATTTATCCGAGCTTATGTCAGATTCGACGATTCTTCGTATCAGATGTGTATTGCTGTGCGGAATCGCTGTTTCGCGTGCTAGATCAGTGCATTTTCATGCAAGTTTGCGAAATTGGCACAGAAACTCCGATTCGGCTAGCACGATCACCATTTATTCGAGCTTATGTCAGATTCGACGATTCTTCGTTTCGGAAGTGTATTTCCATGCGGAATCGCTGTTCCGCGTTCTAGATCAGTGCATTTTCGTGCAAGTTTGCGAAATTGGCACAGAAACTCCGATTCGGCTAGCACGATCACGATTTATTCGAGCTTATATCAGATTCGACGATTCTTCGTATCAGAAGTGTATTTCCATGCGGAATCGCTGTTCCGCGTGCTAGATCAGTGCATTTTCATGCAAGTTTGCGAAATTGGCACAGAAACTCCGATTCGGCTAGCACGATCACGATTTCCTCAAGCTTATGTCAGATTTGACGATTCTTCGTTTCAGAAGTGTATTTACATGCGGAATCGCTGTTTCGCGTGCTAGATCAGAGCATTTGCATGAAAGTATGCGAAATTGGATCAGAAACTCCGATTCGGCTAGCACGATCACCATTTATTCGAGCTTATGTCAGATTCGACGATTCTTCGTTTCAGAAGTGTATTTCCATGCGGAATCGCTGTTCCGCGTTCTAGATCAGTGCATTTTCGTGCAAGTTTGCGAAATTGGCACAGAAACTCCGATTCGGCTAGCACGATCACGATTTCCTCGAGCTTATATCAGATTTGACGATTCTTCGTTTCAGAAGTGTATTTACATGCGGAATCGCTGTTTCGCGTGCTAGATCAGTGCATTTTCATGCAAGTTTGCGAAATTGGCACAGAAACTCCGATTCGGCTAGCACGATCACCATTTATTCGAGCTTATGTCAGATTCGACGATTCTTCGTTTCAGAAGTGTATTTCCATGCGGAATCGCTGTTCCGCGTTCTAGATCAGTGCATTTTCGTGCAAGTTTGCGAAATTGGCACAGAAACTCCGATTCGGCTAGCACGATCACGATTCATTCGAGATTATGTCAGATTCGACGATTCTTCGTTTCAGAAGTGTATTTCGATGCGGAATCGCTGTTTCGCGTGCTAGATCAGTGCATTTTCATGCAAGTTTGCGAAATTGGCACAGAAACTCCGATTCGGCTAGCACGATCACGATTTACTCGAGCTTATGTCAGATTTGACGATTCTTCGTTTCAGAAGTGTATTTCCATGCGGAATCGCTGTTTCGCGTGCTAGGTCAGAGCATTTGCATGAAAGTATGCGAAATTGGATCAGAAACTACGATTCGGCTAGCACGATCACCATTTATTCGAGCTTATGTCAGATTCGACGATTCTTCGTTTCAGAAGTGTATTTCCATGCGGAATCGCTGTTCCGCGTTCTAGATCAGTGCATTTTCGTGCAAGTTTGCGAAATTGGCACAGAAACTCCGATTCGGCTAGCACGATCACGATTTATTCGAGCTTATATCAGATTCGACGATTCGTCGTTTCAGAAGTGTATTTCCATGCGGAATCGCTGTTCCGCGTGCTAGATCAGTGCATTTTCATGCAAGTTTGCGAAATTGGATCAGAAACTACGATTCGACTAGCACGATCACCATTTATTCGAGCTTATGTCAGATTCGACGATTCTTCGTTTCAGAAGTGTATTTCCACGCGGAATCGCTGTTTCGCGTGCTAGATCAGTGCATTTGCAAGCAAATATGCGAAATTGGCACAGAAACAACGATTCGGCAAGCACGATCACGATTTATTCGAGCTTATGTCAGATTCGACGATTCTTCGTTTCAGAAGTGTATTTCCATGCGGAATCGCTGTTCCGCGTGCTAGATCAGTGCATTTGTATGCAAGTATGCGAAATTGGCACAGAAACTCCGATTCGCCAAGCACGATCTCGATTTATTCGAGCTTATGTCAGATTTGACGATTCTTCGTTTCAGAAGTGTATTTCCATGCGGAATCGCTGTTTCGCGTGCTAGATCAGTGCATTTTCATGCAAGTTTGCGAAATTGGCACAGAAACTCCGATTCGGCTAGCACGATCACGATTTATTCGAGCTTATGTCAGATTCGACGATTCTTCGTTTCAGAAGTGTATTTCCATGCGGAATCGCTGTTCCGCGTGCTAGATCAGTGCATTTTCATGCAATTTTGCGAAATTGGCACAGAAACTCCGATTCAGCTAGCACGATCACGATTTATTCGAGCTTATGTCAGATTCGACGATTCTTCGTTTCAGAAGTGTATTTCCATGCGGAATCGCTGTTCCGCGTGCTAGATCAGAGCATTTGCATGCAAGTATGCGAAGTTGGCACAGAAACAACGATTCGCCAAGCACGATCTCGATTTATTCGAGCTTATGTCAGATTCGACGATTCTTCGTATCAGATGTGTATTGCTGTGCGGAATCGCTTTTTCGCGTGCAAGATCAGTGCATTTGCAAGCAAATATGCGAAATTGGCACAGAAACAACGAATCGGCAAGCACGATCACGATTTATTCTAGCTTATGTCAGATTCAACGATTCTTCGTTTCAGAAGTGTATTTCTGTGCGGAATCGCTGTTTCGCGTGCTAGATTAGTGCATTTGCATGCAAGTATGCGAAATTGGCACAGAAACTCCGATTCGGCTAGCACGATCACGATTTATTCGAGCTTATGTCAGATTCGACGATTCTTCGTTTCAGAAGTGTATTTCTGTGCGGAATCGCTGTTTCGCGTGCTAGATCATTGCATTTGTATGCAAATATGCGACATTGGCACAGAAACTCCGATTCGCCAAGCACAATCACGATTTATACGAGCTTATGTCAGATTCGACGATTCTTCGTTTCAGAAGTGTATTTCCATGCGGAATCGCTGTTCCGCGTGCTAGATCAGTGCATTTTCATGCAAGTTTGCGAAATTGGCACAGGAACTCCGATTCGGCTAGCACGATCACGATTTATTCGAGCTTATGTCAGATTCGACGATTCTTCGTTTCAGAAGTGTATTTCCATGCGGAATCGCTGTTCCGCGTGCTAGATCAGAGCATTTGCATGCAAGTATGCGAAATTGGCACAGAAACTCCGATTCGGCTAGCACGATCACGCTTTATTCGAGCTTATGTCAGATTCGACGATTCTTCGTTTCAGAAGTGTATTTCCATGCGGAATCGCTGTTCCGCGTGCTAGATCAGTGCATTTGTATGCAAGTATGCGAAATTGGCACAGAAACTCCGATTCGCCAAGCACGATCTCGATTTATTCGAGCTTATGTCAGATTTGACGATTCTTCGTTTCAGAAGTGTATTTCCATGCGGAATCGCTGTTTCGCGTGCTAGATCAGTGCATTTTCATGCAAGTTTGCGAAATTGGCACAGAAACTCCGATTCGGCTAGCACGATCACGATTTATTCGAGCTTATGTCAGATTCGACGATTCTTCGTTTCAGAAGTGTATTTCCATGCGGAATCGCTGTTCCGCGTGCTAGATCAGAGCATTTGCATGCAAGTATGCGAAATTGGCACAGAAACTCCGATTCAGCTAGCACGATCATGATTTATTCGAGCTTATGTCAGATTCGACGATTCTTCGTTTCAGAAGTGTATTTCCATGCGGAATCGCTGTTCCGCGTGCTAGATCAGAGCATTTGCATGCAAGTATGCGAAGTTGGCACAGAAACAACGATTCGGCAAGCACGATCACGATTTATTCTAGCTTATGTCAGATTCAACGATTCTTCGTTTCAGAAGTGTATTTCCATGCGGAATCGCTGTTCCGCGTGCTAGATCAGAGCATTGGCATGCAAGTATGCGAAATTGGCACAGAAACTCCGATTCGGCTAGCACGATCACGATTCATTCGAGATTATGTCAGATTCGACGATTCTTCGTTTAAGAAGTGTATTTCCATGCGGAATCGCTGTTCCGCGTGCTAGATCAGTGCATTTGCAAGCAAATATGCGAAATTGGCACAGAAACAACGATTCGGCAAGCACGATCACGATTTATTCTAGCTTATGTCAGATTCAACGATTCTTCGTTTCAGAAGTGTATTTCCATCCGGAATCGCTGTTTCGCGTGCTAGATCAGTGCATTTTCATGCAAGTTTGCGAAATTGTCACAGAAACTCCGATTCGGCTAGCACGATCACGATTTATTCGAGCTTATGTCAGATTCGACGATTCTTCGTTTCAGAAGTGTATTTCCATGCGGAATCGCTGTTCCGCGTGCTAGATCAGAGCATTTGCATGCAAGTATGCGAAGTTGGCACAGAAACAACGATTCGCCAAGCACGATCTCGATTTATTCGAGCTTATGTCAGATTCGACGATTCTTCGTATCAGATGTGTATTGCTGTGCGGAATCGCTGTTTCGCGTGCTAGATCAGAGCATTTTCATGCAAGTTTGCGACATTGGCACAGAAACTCCGATTCGCCAAGCACAATCACGATTTATACGAGCTTATGTCAGATTCGACGATTCTTCGTTTCAGAAGTGTATTTCCATGCGGAATCGCTGTTCCGCGTGCTAGATCAGTGCATTTTCATGCAAGTTTGCGAAATTGGCACAGGAACTCCGATTCGGCTAGCACGATCACGATTTATTCGAGCTTATGTCAGATTCGACGATTCTTCATTTCAGAAGTGTATTTCCATGCGGAATCGCTGTTCCGCGTGCTAGATCAGAGCATTTGCATGCAAGTATGCGAAATTGGCACAGATAGTCCGATTCGGCTAGCACGATCACGATTTATTCGAGCTTATGTCAGATTCGACGATTCTTCGTTTCAGAAGTGTATTTCCATGCGGAATCGCTGTTCCGCGTGCTAGATCAGAGCATTTGCATGCAAGTATGCGAAGTTGGCACAGAAACAACGATTCGCCAAGCACGATCTCGATTTATTCGAGCTTATGTCAGATTCGACGATTCTTCGTATCAGATGTGTATTGCTGTGCGGAATCGCTTTTTCGCGTGCAAGATCAGTGCATTTGCAAGCAAATATGCGAAATTGGCACAGAAACAACGATTCGCCAAGCACGATCTCGATTTATTCGAGCTTATGTCAGATTTGACGATTCTTCGTTTCAGAAGTGTATTTCCATGCGGAATCGCTGTTCCGCGTGCTAGATCAGAGCATTTGCATGCATGTATGCGAAATTGGCACAGAAACTCCGATTCGGCTAGCACGATCACGATTCATTCGAGATTATGTCAGATTCGACGATTCTTCGTTTAAGAAGTGTATTTCCACGCGGAATCGCTGTTTCGCGTGCTAGATCACTGCATTTGCAAGCAAATATGCGAAATTGGCACAGAAACAACGATTCGGCAAGCACGATCACGATTTATTCTAGCTTATGTCAGATTCAACGATTTCTCGTTTCAGAAGTGTATTTCCATGCGGAATCGCTGTTCCGCGTGAAAGATCAGAGCATTTGCATGCAAGTATGCGAAGTTGGCACAGAAACAACGATTCGCCAAGCACGATCTCGATTTATCCGAGCTTATGTCAGATTCGACGATTCTTCGTATCAGATGTGTATTGCTGTGCGGAATCGCTGTTTCGCGTGCTAGATCAGTGCATTTTCATGCAAGTTTGCGAAATTGGCACAGAAACTCCGATTCGGCTAGCACGATCACCATTTATTCGAGCTTATGTCAGATTCGACGATTCTTCGTTTCAGAAGTGTATTTCCATGCGGAATCGCTGTTCCGCGTTCTAGATCAGTGCATTTTCGTGCAAGTTTGCGAAATTGGCACAGAAACTCCGATTCGGCTAGCACGATCACGATTTATTCGAGCTTATATCAGATTCGACGATTCTTCGTATCAGAAGTGTATTTCCATGCGGAATCGCTGTTCCGCGTGCTAGATCAGTGCATTTTCATGCAAGTTTGCGAAATTGGCACAGAAACTCCGATTCGGCTAGCACGATCACGATTTCCTCAAGCTTATGTCAGATTTGACGATTCTTCGTTTCAGAAGTGTATTTACATGCGGAATCGCTGTTTCGCGTGCTAGATCAGAGCATTTGCATGAAAGTATGCGAAATTGGATCAGAAACTCCGATTCGGCTAGCACGATCACCATTTATTCGAGCTTATGTCAGATTCGACGATTCTTCGTTTCAGAAGTGTATTTCCATGCGGAATCGCTGTTCCGCGTTCTAGATCAGTGCATTTTCGTGCAAGTTTGCGAAATTGGCACAGAAACTCCGATTCGGCTAGCACGATCACGATTTCCTCGAGCTTATATCAGATTTGACGATTCTTCGTTTCAGAAGTGTATTTACATGCGGAATCGCTGTTTCGCGTGCTAGATCAGTGCATTTTCATGCAAGTTTGCGAAATTGGCACAGAAACTCCGATTCGGCTAGCACGATCACCATTTATTCGAGCTTATGTCAGATTCGACGATTCTTCGTTTCAGAAGTGTATTTCCATGCGGAATCGCTGTTCCGCGTTCTAGATCAGTGCATTTTCGTGCAAGTTTGCGAAATTGGCACAGAAACTCCGATTCGGCTAGCACGATCACGATTCATTCGAGATTATGTCAGATTCGACGATTCTTCGTTTCAGAAGTGTATTTCGATGCGGAATCGCTGTTTCGCGTGCTAGATCAGTGCATTTTCATGCAAGTTTGCGAAATTGGCACAGAAACTCCGATTCGGCTAGCACGATCACGATTTACTCGAGCTTATGTCAGATTTGACGATTCTTCGTTTCAGAAGTGTATTTCCATGCGGAATCGCTGTTTCGCGTGCTAGATCAGTGCATTTTCATGCAAGTTTGCGAAATTGGCACAGAAACTCCGATTCGGCTAGCACGATCACGATTTATTCGAGCTTATGTCAGATTCGACGATTCTTCGTTTCAGAAGTGTATTTCCATGCGGAATCGCTGTTCCGCGTGCTAGATCAGTGCATTTTCATGCAATTTTGCGAAATTGGCACAGAAACTCCGATTCAGCTAGCACGATCACGATTTATTCGAGCTTATGTCAGATTCGACGATTCTTCGTTTCAGAAGTGTATTTCCATGCGGAATCGCTGTTCCGCGTGCTAGATCAGAGCATTTGCATGCAAGTATGCGAAGTTGGCACAGAAACAACGATTCGCCAAGCACGATCTCGATTTATTCGAGCTTATGTCAGATTCGACGATTCTTCGTATCAGATGTGTATTGCTGTGCGGAATCGCTTTTTCGCGTGCAAGATCAGTGCATTTGCAAGCAAATATGCGAAATTGGCACAGAAACAACGAATCGGCAAGCACGATCACGATTTATTCTAGCTTATGTCAGATTCAACGATTCTTCGTTTCAGAAGTGTATTTCTGTGCGGAATCGCTGTTTCGCGTGCTAGATTAGTGCATTTGCATGCAAGTATGCGAAATTGGCACAGAAACTCCGATTCGGCTAGCACGATCACGATTTATTCGAGCTTATGTCAGATTCGACGATTCTTCGTTTCAGAAGTGTATTTCTGTGCGGAATCGCTGTTTCGCGTGCTAGATCATTGCATTTGTATGCAAATATGCGACATTGGCACAGAAACTCCGATTCGCCAAGCACAATCACGATTTATACGAGCTTATGTCAGATTCGACGATTCTTCGTTTCAGAAGTGTATTTCCATGCGGAATCGCTGTTCCGCGTGCTAGATCAGTGCATTTTCATGCAAGTTTGCGAAATTGGCACAGGAACTCCGATTCGGCTAGCACGATCACGATTTATTCGAGCTTATGTCAGATTCGACGATTCTTCGTTTCAGAAGTGTATTTCCATGCGGAATCGCTGTTCCGCGTGCTAGATCAGAGCATTTGCATGCAAGTATGCGAAATTGGCACAGAAACTCCGATTCGGCTAGCACGATCACGCTTTATTCGAGCTTATGTCAGATTCGACGATTCTTCGTTTCAGAAGTGTATTTCCATGCGGAATCGCTGTTCCGCGTGCTAGATCAGTGCATTTGTATGCAAGTATGCGAAATTGGCACAGAAACTCCGATTCGCCAAGCACGATCTCGATTTATTCGAGCTTATGTCAGATTTGACGATTCTTCGTTTCAGAAGTGTATTTCCATGCGGAATCGCTGTTTCGCGTGCTAGATCAGTGCATTTTCATGCAAGTTTGCGAAATTGGCACAGAAACTCCGATTCGGCTAGCACGATCACGATTTATTCGAGCTTATGTCAGATTCGACGATTCTTCGTTTCAGAAGTGTATTTCCATGCGGAATCGCTGTTCCGCGTGCTAGATCAGAGCATTTGCATGCAAGTATGCGAAATTGGCACAGAAACTCCGATTCAGCTAGCACGATCATGATTTATTCGAGCTTATGTCAGATTCGACGATTCTTCGTTTCAGAAGTGTATTTCCATGCGGAATCGCTGTTCCGCGTGCTAGATCAGAGCATTTGCATGCAAGTATGCGAAGTTGGCACAGAAACAACGATTCGGCAAGCACGATCACGATTTATTCTAGCTTATGTCAGATTCAACGATTCTTCGTTTCAGAAGTGTATTTCCATGCGGAATCGCTGTTCCGCGTGCTAGATCAGAGCATTGGCATGCAAGTATGCGAAATTGGCACAGAAACTCCGATTCGGCTAGCACGATCACGATTCATTCGAGATTATGTCAGATTCGACGATTCTTCGTTTAAGAAGTGTATTTCCATGCGGAATCGCTGTTCCGCGTGCTAGATCAGTGCATTTGCAAGCAAATATGCGAAATTGGCACAGAAACAACGATTCGGCAAGCACGATCACGATTTATTCTAGCTTATGTCAGATTCAACGATTCTTCGTTTCAGAAGTGTATTTCCATCCGGAATCGCTGTTTCGCGTGCTAGATCAGTGCATTTTCATGCAAGTTTGCGAAATTGTCACAGAAACTCCGATTCGGCTAGCACGATCACGATTTATTCGAGCTTATGTCAGATTCGACGATTCTTCGTTTCAGAAGTGTATTTCCATGCGGAATCGCTGTTCCGCGTGCTAGATCAGAGCATTTGCATGCAAGTATGCGAAGTTGGCACAGAAACAACGATTCGCCAAGCACGATCTCGATTTATTCGAGCTTATGTCAGATTCGACGATTCTTCGTATCAGATGTGTATTGCTGTGCGGAATCGCTGTTTCGCGTGCTAGATCAGAGCATTTTCATGCAAGTTTGCGACATTGGCACAGAAACTCCGATTCGCCAAGCACAATCACGATTTATACGAGCTTATGTCAGATTCGGACGATTCTTCGTTTCAGAAGTGTATTTCCATGCGGAATCGCTGTTCCGCGTGCTAGATCAGTGCATTTTCATGCAAGTTTGCGAAATTGGCACAGGAACTCCGATTCGGCTAGCACGATCACGATTTATTCGAGCTTATGTCAGATTCGACGATTCTTCATTTCAGAAGTGTATTTCCATGCGGAATCGCTGTTCCGCGTGCTAGATCAGAGCATTTGCATGCAAGTATGCGAAATTGGCACAGATAGTCCGATTCGGCTAGCACGATCACGATTTATTCGAGCTTATGTCAGATTCGACGATTCTTCGTTTCAGAAGTGTATTTCCATGCGGAATCGCTGTTCCGCGTGCTAGATCAGAGCATTTGCATGCAAGTATGCGAAGTTGGCACAGAAACAACGATTCGCCAAGCACGATCTCGATTTATTCGAGCTTATGTCAGATTCGACGATTCTTCGTATCAGATGTGTATTGCTTGTGCGGGAATCGCTTTTTCGCGTGCAAGATCAGTGCATTTGCAAGCAAATATGCGAAATTGGCACAGAAACAACGATTCGCCAAGCACGATCTCGATTTATTCGAGCTTATGTCAGATTTGACGATTCTTCGTTTCAGAAGTGTATTTCCATGCGGAATCGCTGTTTTCGCGTGCTAGATCAGTGCATTTTCATGCAAGTTTGCGAAATTGGCACAGAAACTCCGATTCGGCAGCACGATCACGATTTATTCTAGCTTATGTCAGATTCGACGATTCTTCGTTTCAGAAGTGTATTTCCATGCGGAATCGCTGTTCCGCGTGCTAGATCAGTGCATTTGTATGCAAGTATGCGAAATTGGCACAGAAACAACGATTCGCCAAGCACGATCTCGATTTATTCGAGCTTATGTCAGATTTGACGATTCTTCGTTTCAGAAGTGTATTTCCATGCGGAATCGCTGTTTCCGCGTGCTAGATCAGTGCATTTTTCATGCAAGTTTGCGAAATTGGCACAGAAACTCCGATTCGGCTAGCACGATCACGATTTATTCGAGCTTATGTCAAAATTGACGATTCTTCGTTTCAGAAGTGTATTTCTGTGCGGAATTGCTGTTTCGCGTGCTAGATCAGTGCATTTGCATGCAAGTATGCGAAATTGGCTCAGAAACTACGATTCGGCTAGCACGATCACGATTTATTCGAGATTATGTCAGATTCGACGATTCTTCGTTTAAGAAGTGTATGTCCACGCGGAATCGCTGTTTCGCATGCTAGATCGGTGCATTTTGTATGCAAGTATGCGAAATTGGCACAGAAACAACGATTCGCCAAGCACGATCTCGATTTATTCGAGCTTATGTCAGATTTGACGATTCTTCGTTTCAGAAGTGTATTTCCATGCGGAATCGCTGTTTCGCGTGCTAGATCAGTGCATTTTCATGTAAGTTTGCGAAATTGGCACAGAAACTCCGATTCGGCTAGCACGATCACGATTTATTCGAGCTTATGTCAGATTCGACGATTCTTCGTTTCAGAAGTGTATTTCCATGCGGAATCGCTGTTCCGCGTGCTAGATCAGTGCATTTGTATGCAAGTATGCGAAATTGGCACAGAAACTCCGATTCGCCAAGCACGATCTCGATTTATTCGAGCTTATGTCAGATTTGACGATTCTTCGTTTCAGAAGTGGTATTTCCATGCGGAATCGCTGTTTCGCGTGCTAGATCAGTGCATTTTCATGCAAGTTTGCGAAATTGGCACAGAAACTCCGATTCGGCTAGCACGATCACGATTTATTCGAGCTTATGTCAGATTCGACGATTCTTCGTTTCAGAAGTGTATTTTCCATGCGGAATCGCTGTTCCGCGTGCTAGATCAGAGCATTTGCATGCAAGTATGCGAAATTGGCACAGAAACTCCCGATTCAGCTAGCACGATCACGATTTATTCGAGCTTATGTCAGATTCGACGATTCTTCGTTTCAGAAGTGTATTTCCATGCGGAATCGCTGTTCCGCGTGCTAGATCAGAGCATTTGCATGCAAGTATGCGAAGTTGGCACAGAAAACAACGATTCGGCAAGCACGATCACGATTTATTCTAGCTTATGTCAGATTCAACGATTCTTCGTTTCAGAAGTGTATTTCATGCGGAATCGCTGTTCCGCGTGCTAGATCAGAGCATTTGCATGCAAGTATGCGAAATTGGCACAGAAACTCCGATTCGGCTAGCACGATCACGATTCATTCGAGATTATGTCAGATTCGACGATTCTTCGTTTAAGAAGTGTATTTCCACGCGGAATCGCTGTTTTCGCGTGCTAGATCAGTGCATTTGCAAGCAAATATGCGAAATTGGCACAGAAACAACGATTCGGCAAGCACGATCACGATTTATTCCTAGCTTATGTCAGATTCAACGATTCTTCGTTTCAGAAGTGTATTTCCATCCGGAATCGCTGTTCGCGTGCTAGATCAGTGCATTTTTCATGCAAGTTTGCGAAATTGGCACAGAAACTCCGATTCGGCTAGCACGATCACGATTTATTCGAGCTTATATCAGATTCGACGATTCTTCGTTTCAGAAGTGTATTTCCATGCGGAATCGCTGTTCCGCGTGCTACATCAGAGCATTTGCATGCAAGTATGCGAAGTTGGCACAGAAACTCCGATTCGGCTAGCACGATCACGATTTACTCGAGCTTATGTAAGATTCGACGATTCTTCGTTTCAGAAGTGTATTTCCATGCGGAATCGCTTGTTTCGCGTGCTAGATCAGAGCATTTGCATGAAAGTATGCGAAATTGGATCAGAAAACTACGATTCGGCTAGCACGATCACCATTTATTCGAGCTTATGTCAGATTCGACGATTCTTCGTTTCAGAAGTGTATTTCCATGCGGAATCGCTGTTCCGCGTTCTAGATCAGTGCATTTTCGTGCAAGTTTGCGAAATTGGCACAGAAACTCCGATTCGGCTAGCACGATCCACGATTTATTCCAGCTTATATCAGATTCGACGATTCTTTCGTTTCAGAAGTGTATTTCCATGCGGAATCGCTGTTCCGCGTGCTAGATCAGAGCATTTGCATGCAAGTATGCGAAATTGGCACAGAAAACTCCGATTCGGCTAGCACGATCACGATTCATTCGAGATTATGTCAGATTCGACGATTCTTCGTTTAAGAAGTGTATTTCCACGCGGAATCGCTGTTTCGCGTGCTAGATCACTGCATTTGCAAGCAAATATGCGAAATTGGCACAGAAACAACGATTCGGCAAGCACGATCACGATTTATTCTAGCTTATGTCAGATTCAACGATTCCTCGTTTCAGAAATGTATTTCCATGCGGAATCGCTGTTCCGCGTGAAAGATCAGAGCATTTGCATGCAAGTATGCGAAGTTGGCACAGAAACAACGATTCGCCAAGCACGATCTCGATTTATCCGAGCTTATGTCAGATTCGACGATTCTTCGTATCAGATGTGTATTGCTGTGCGGAATCGCTGTTTCCGCGGTGCTAGATCAGTGCATTTTCATGCAAGTTTGCGAAATTGGCACACGATCACCATTTATTCGAGCTTATGTCAGATTCGACGATTCTTCGTTTCAGAAGTGTATTTCCATGCGGAATCGCTGTTCCGCGTTCTAGATCAGTGCATTTTCGTGCAAGTTTGCGAAATTGGCACAGAAACTCCGATTCGGCTAGCACGATCACGATTTATTCGAGCTTATATCAGATTCGACGATTCTTCGTATCAGAAGTGTATTTCCATGCGGAATCGCTGTTCCGCGTGCTAGATCAGTGCATTTTCATGCAAGTTTGCGAAATTGGCACAGAAACTCCGATTCGGCTAGCACGATCACGATTTCCTCAAGCTTATGTCAGATTTGACGATTCTTCGTTTCAGAAGTGTATTTACATGCGGAATCGCTGTTTCGCGTGCTAGATCAGAGCATTTGCATGAAAGTATGCGAAATTGGATCAGAAACTACGATTCCGCTAGCACGATCACCATTTATTCGAGCTTATGTCAGATTCGACGATTCTTCGTTTCAGAAGTGTATTTCCATGCGGAATCGCTGTTCCGCGTTCTAGATCAGTGCATTTTCGTGCAAGTTTGCGAAATTGGCACAGAAACTCCGATTCGGCTAGCACGATCACGATTCATTCGAGATTATGTCAGATTCGACGATTCTTCGTTTAAGAAGTGTATTTCCACGCGGAATCGCTGTTTCGCGTGCTAGATCAGTGCATTTGCAAGCAAATATGCGAAATTGGCACAGAAACAACGATTCATCAAGCACGATCACGATTTATTCTAGCTTATGTCAGATTCAACGATTCTTCGTTTCAGAAGTGTATTTCGATGCGGAATCGCTGTTTCGCGTGCTAGATCAGTGCATTTTCATGCAAGTTTGCGAAATTGGCACAGAAACTCCGATTCGGCTAGCACGATCACGATTTACTCGAGCTTATGTCAGATTTGACGATTCTTCGTTTCAGAAGTGTATTTCCATGCGGAATCGCTGTTTCGCGTGCTAGGTCAGAGCATTTGCATGAAAGTATGCGAAATTGGATCAGAAACTACGATTCGGCTAGCACGATCACCATTTATTCTAGCTTATGTCAGATTCGACGATTCTTCGTTTCAGAAGTGTATTTCCATGCGGAATCGCTGTTCCGCGTGCTAGATCAGAGCATTTGCATGCAAGTATGCGAAATTGGCACAGAAACTCCGATTCGGCTAGCACGATCACGATTCATTCGAGATTATGTCAGATTCGACGATTCTTCGTTTAAGAAGTGTATTTCCACGCGGAATCGCTGTTTCGCGTGCTAGATCAGTGCATTTGCAAGCAAATATGCGAAATTGGCACAGAAACAACGATTCGGCAAGCACGATCACGATTTATTCTAGCTTATGTCAGATTCAACGATTCTTCGTTTCAGAAGTGTATTTCCATCCGGAATCGCTGTTTCGCGTGCTAGATCAGTGCATTTTCATGCAAGTTTGCGAAATTGGCACAGAAACTCCGATTCGGCTAGCACGATCACGATTTATTCGAGCTTATATCAGATTCGACGATTCTTCGTTTCAGAAGTGTATTTCCATGCGGAATCGCTGTTCCGCGTGCTACATCAGAGCATTTGCATGCAAGTATGCGAAGTTGGCACAGAAACTCCGATTCGGCTAGCACGATCACGATTTACTCGAGCTTATGTCAGATTCGACGATTCTTCGTTTCAGAAGTGTATTTCCATGCGGAATCGCTGTTTCGCGTGCTAGATCAGAGCATTTGCATGAAAGTATGCGAAATTGGATCAGAAACTACGATTCGGCTAGCACGATCACCATTTATTCGAGCTTATGTCAGATTCGACGATTCTTCGTTTCAGAAGTGTATTTCCATGCGGAATCGCTGTTCCGCGTTCTAGATCAGTGCATTTTCGTGCAAGTTTGCGAAATTGGCACAGAAACTCCGATTCGGCTAGCACGATCACGATTTATTCCAGCTTATATCAGATTCGACGATTCTTCGTTTCAGAAGTGTATTTCCATGCGGAATCGCTGTTCCGCGTGCTAGATCAGAGCATTTGCATGCAAGTATGCGAAATTGGCACAGAAACTCCGATTCGGCTAGCACGATCACGATTCATTCGAGATTATGTCAGATTCGACGATTCTTCGTTTAAGAAGTGTATTTCCACGCGGAATCGCTGTTTCGCGTGCTAGATCACTGCATTTGCAAGCAAATATGCGAAATTGGCACAGAAACAACGATTCGGCAAGCACGATCACGATTTATTCTAGCTTATGTCAGATTCAACGATTCCTCGTTTCAGAAGTGTATTTCCATGCGGAATCGCTGTTCCGCGTGAAAGATCAGAGCATTTGCATGCAAGTATGCGAAGTTGGCACAGAAACAACGATTCGCCAAGCACGATCTCGATTTATCCGAGCTTATGTCAGATTCGACGATTCTTCGTATCAGATGTGTATTGCTGTGCGGAATCGCTGTTTCGCGTGCTAGATCAGTGCATTTTCATGCAAGTTTGCGAAATTGGCACAGAAACTCCGATTCGGCTAGCACGATCACCATTTATTCGAGCTTATGTCAGATTCGACGATTCTTCGTTTCAGAAGTGTATTTCCATGCGGAATCGCTGTTCCGCGTTCTAGATCAGTGCATTTTCGTGCAAGTTTGCGAAATTGGCACAGAAACTCCGATTCGGCTAGCACGATCACGATTTATTCGAGCTTATATCAGATTCGACGATTCTTCGTATCAGAAGTGTATTTCCATGCGGAATCGCTGTTCCGCGTGCTAGATCAGTGCATTTTCATGCAAGTTTGCGAAATTGGCACAGAAACTCCGATTCGGCTAGCACGATCACGATTTCCTCAAGCTTATGTCAGATTTGACGATTCTTCGTTTCAGAAGTGTATTTACATGCGGAATCGCTGTTTCGCGTGCTAGATCAGAGCATTTGCATGAAAGTATGCGAAATTGGATCAGAAACTACGATTCCGCTAGCACGATCACCATTTATTCGAGCTTATGTCAGATTCGACGATTCTTCGTTTCAGAAGTGTATTTCCATGCGGAATCGCTGTTCCGCGTTCTAGATCAGTGCATTTTCGTGCAAGTTTGCGAAATTGGCACAGAAACTCCGATTCGGCTAGCACGATCACGATTCATTCGAGATTATGTCAGATTCGACGATTCTTCGTTTAAGAAGTGTATTTCCACGCGGAATCGCTGTTTCGCGTGCTAGATCAGTGCATTTGCAAGCAAATATGCGAAATTGGCACAGAAACAACGATTCATCAAGCACGATCACGATTTATTCTAGCTTATGTCAGATTCAACGATTCTTCGTTTCAGAAGTGTATTTCGATGCGGAATCGCTGTTTCGCGTGCTAGATCAGTGCATTTTCATGCAAGTTTGCGAAATTGGCACAGAAACTCCGATTCGGCTAGCACGATCACGATTTACTCGAGCTTATGTCAGATTTGACGATTCTTCGTTTCAGAAGTGTATTTCCATGCGGAATCGCTGTTTCGCGTGCTAGGTCAGAGCATTTGCATGAAAGTATGCGAAATTGGATCAGAAACTACGATTCGGCTAGCACGATCACCATTTATTCTAGCTTATGTCAGATTCGACGATTCTTCGTTTCAGAAGTGTATTTCCATGCGGAATCGCTGTTCCGCGTTCTAGATCAGTGCATTTTCGTGCAAGTTTGCGAAATTGGCACAGAAACTCCGATTCGGCTAGCACGATCACGATTTATTCGAGCTTATATCTGATTCGACGATTCGTCGTTTCAGAAGTGTATTTCCATGCGGAATCGCTGTTCCGCGTGCTAGATCAGTGCATTTTCATGCAAGTTTGCGAAATTGGCACAGAAACTCCGATTCGGCTAGCACGATCACGATTTACTCGAGCTTATGTCAGATGCGACGATTCTTCGTTTCAGAAGTGTATTTCCATGCGGAATCGCTGTTTCGCGTGCTAGATCAGAGCATTTGCATGAAAGCATGCGAAATTGGATCAGAAACTACGATTCGACTAGCACGATCACCATTTATTCGAGCTTATGTCAGATTCGACGATTCTTCGTTTCAGAAGTGTATTTCCACGCGGAATCGCTGTTTCGCGTGCTAGAACAGTGCATTTGCAAGCAAATATGCGAAATTGGCACAGAAACAACGATTCGGCAAGCACGATCACGATTTATTCGAGCTTATGTCAGATTCGACGATTCTTCGTTTCAGAAGTGTATTTCCATGCGGAATCGCTGTTCCGCGTGCTAGATCAGTGCATTTGTATGCAAGTATGCGAAATTGGCACAGAAACTCCGATTCGCCAAGCACGATCTCGATTTATTCGAGCTTATGTCAGATTTGACGATTCTTCGTTTCGGAAGTGTATATCCATGCGGAATCGCTGTTTCGCGTGCTAGATCAGAGCATTTGCATGCAAGTATGCGAAGTTGGCACAGAAACAACGATTCGGCAAGCACGATCACGATTTATTCTAGCTTATGTCAGATTCAACGATTCTTCGTTTCAGAAGTGTATTTCCATGCGGAATCGCTGTTCCGCGTGCTAGATCAGAGCATTTGCATGCAAGTATGCGAAATTGGCACAGAAACTCCGATTCGGCTAGCACGATCACGATTCATTCGAGATTATGTCAGATTCGACGATTCTTCGTTTAAGAAGTGTATTTCCACGCGGAATCGCTGTTTCGCGTGCTAGATCAGTGCATTTGCAAGCAAATATGCGAAATTGGCACAGAAACAACGATTCGGCAAGCACGATCACGATTTATTCTAGCTTATGTCAGATTCAACGATTCTTCGTTTCAGAAGTGTATTTCCATCCGGAATCGCTGTTTCGCGTGCTAGATCAGTGCATTTTCATGCAAGTTTGCGAAATTGGCACAGAAACTCCGATTCGGCTAGCACGATCACGATTTATTCGAGCTTATATCAGATTCGACGATTCTTCGTTTCAGAAGTGTATTACCATGCGGAATCGCTGTTCCGCGTGCTACATCAGAGCATTTGCATGCAAGTATGCGAAGTTGGCACAGAAACTCCGATTCGGCTAGCACGATCACGATTTACTCGAGCTTATGTCAGATTCGACGATTCTTCGTTTCAGAAGTGTATTTCCATGCGGAATCGCTGTTTCGCGTGCTAGATCAGAGCATTTGCATGAAAGTATGCGAAATTGGATCAGAAACTACGATTCGGCTAGCACGATCACCATTTATTCGAGCTTATGTCAGATTCGACGATTCTTCGTTTCAGAAGTGTATTCCCATGCGGAATCGCTGTTCCGCGTTCTAGATCAGTGCATTTTCGTGCAAGTTTGCGAAATTGGCACAGAAACTCCGATTCGGCTAGCACGATCACGATTTATTCCAGCTTATATCAGATTCGACGATTCTTCGTTTCAGAAGTGTATTTCCATGCGGAATCGCTGTTCCGCGTGCTAGATCAGAGCATTTGCATGCAAGTATGCGAAATTGGCACAGAAACTCCGATTCGGCTAGCACGATCACGATTCATTCGAGATTATGTCAGATTCGACGATTCTTCGTTTAAGAAGTGTATTTCCACGCGGAATCGCTGTTTCGCGTGCTAGATCACTGCATTTGCAAGCAAATATGCGAAATTGGCACAGAAACAACGATTCGGCAAGCACGATCACGATTTATTCTAGCTTATGTCAGATTCAACGATTCCTCGTTTCAGAAGTGTATTTCCATGCGGAATCGCTGTTCCGCGTGAAAGATCAGAGCATTTGCATGCAAGTATGCGAAGTTGGCACAGAAACAACGATTCGCCAAGCACGATCTCGATTTATCCGAGCTTATGTCAGATTCGACGATTCTTCGTATCAGATGTGTATTGCTGTGCGGAATCGCTGTTTCGCGTGCTAGATCAGTGCATTTTCATGCAAGTTTGCGAAATTGGCACAGAAACTCCGATTCGGCTAGCACGATCACCATTTATTCGAGCTTATGTCAGATTCGACGATTCTTCGTTTCAGAAGTGTATTTCCATGCGGAATCGCTGTTCCGCGTTCTAGATCAGTGCATTTTCGTGCAAGTTTGCGAAATTGGCACAGAAACTCCGATTCGGCTAGCACGATCACGATTTATTCGAGCTTATATCAGATTCGACGATTCTTCGTATCAGAAGTGTATTTCCATGCGGAATCGCTGTTCCGCGTGCTAGATCAGTGCATTTTCATGCAAGTTTGCGAAATTGGCACAGAAACTCCGATTCGGCTAGCACGATCACGATTTACTCGAGCTTATGTCAGATTTGACGATTCTTCGTTTCAGAAGTGTATTTCCATGCGGAATCGCTGTTCCGCGTTCTAGATCAGTGCATTTTCGTGCAAGTTTGCGAAATTGGCACAGAAACTCCGATTCGGCTAGCACGATCACGATTCCTTCGAGATTATGTCAGATTCGACGATTCTTCGTTTAAGAAGTGTATTTCCACGCGGAATCGCTGTTTCGCGTGCTAGATCAGTGCATTTGCAAGCAAATATGCGAAATTGGCACAGAAACAACGATTCGGCAAGCACGATCACGATTTATTCTAGCTTATGTCAGATTCAACGATTCTTCGTTTCAGAAGTGTATTTCTATGCGGAATCGCTGTTTCGCGTGCTAGATCAGTGCATTTTCATGCAAGTTTGCGAAATTGGCACAGAAACTCCGATTCGGCTAGCACGATCACGATTTATTCGAGCTTATATCAGATTCGACGATTCGTCGTTTCAGAAGTGTATTTCCATGCGGAATCGCTGTTCCGCGTGCTAGATCAGTGCATTTTCATGCAAGTTTGCGAAATTGGCACAGAAACTCCGATTCGGCTAGCACGATCACGATTTACTCGAGCTTATGTCAGATTCGACGATTCTTCGTTTCAGAAGTGTATTTCCATGCGGAATCGCTGTTTCGCGTGCTAGATCAGAGCATTTGCATGAAAGCATGCGAAATTGGATCAGAAACTACGATTCGACTAGCACGATCACCATTTATTCGAGCTTATGTCAGATTCGACGATTCTTCGTTTCAGAAGTGTATTTCCACGCGGAATCGCTGTTTCGCGTGCTAGATCAGTGCATTTGCAAGCAAATATGCGAAATTGGCACAGAAACAACGATTCGGCAAGCACGATCACGATTTATTCGAGCTTATGTCAGATTCGACGATTCTTCGTTTCAGAAGTGTATTTCCATGCGGAATCACTGTTCCGCGTGCTAGATCAGTGCATTTGTATGCAAGTATGCGAAATTGGCACAGAAACTCCGATTCGCCAAGCACGATCTCGATTTATTCGAGCTTATGTCAGATTTGACGATTCTTCGTTTCAGAAGTGTATTTCCATGCGGAATCGCTGTTTCGCGTGCTAGATCAGTGCATTTTCATGTAAGTTTGCGAAATTGGCACAGAAACTCCGATTCGGCTAGCACGATCACCATTTATTCGAGCTTATGTCAGATTCGACGATTCTTCGTTTCAGAAGTGTATTTCCATGCGGAATCGCTGTTCCGCGTTCTAGATCAGTGCATTTTCGTGCAAGTTTGCGAAATTGGCACAGAAACTCCGATTCGGCTAGCACGATCACGATTTATTCGAGCTTATATCAGATTCGACGATTCTTCGTATCAGAAGTGTATTTCCATGCGGAATCGCTGTTCCGCGTGCTAGATCAGTGCATTTTCATGCAAGTTTGCGAAATTGGCACAGAAACTCCGATTCGGCTAGCACGATCACGATTTACTCGAGCTTATGTCAGATTTGACGATTCTTCGTTTCAGAAGTGTATTTACATGCGGAATCGCTGTTTCGCGTGCTAGATCAGAGCATTTGCATGAAAGTATGCGAAATTGGATCAGAAACTACGATTCGGCTAGCACGATCACCATTTATTCGAGCTTATGTCAGATTCGACGATTCTTCGTTTCAGAAGTGTATTTCCATGCGGAATCGCTGTTCCGCGTTCTAGATCAGTGCATTTTCGTGCAAGTTTGCGAAATTGGCACAGAAACTCCGATTCGGCTAGCACGATCACGATTCCTTCGAGATTATGTCAGATTCGACGATTCTTCGTTTAAGAAGTGTATTTCCACGCGGAATCGCTGTTTCGCGTGCTAGATCAGTGCATTTGCAAGCAAATATGCGAAATTGGCACAGAAACAACGATTCGGCAAGCACGATCACGATTTATTCTAGCTTATGTCAGATTCAACGATTCTTCGTTTCAGAAGTGTATTTCCATGCGGAATCGCTGTTTCGCGTGCTAGATCAGTGCATTTTCATGCAAGTTTGCGAAATTGGCACAGAAACTCCGATTCGGCTAGCACGATCACGATTTACTCGAGCTTATGTCAGATTTGACGATTCTTCGTTTCAGAAGTGTATTTCCATGCGGAATCGCTGTTTCGCGTGCTAGGTCAGAGCATTTGCATGAAAGTATGCGAAATTGGATCAGAAACTACGATTCGGCTAGCACGATCACCATTTATTCGAGCATATGTCAGATTCGACGATTCTTCGTTTCAGAAGTGTATTTCCATGCGGAATCGCTGTTCCGCGTTCTAGATCAGTGCATTTTCGTGCAAGTTTGCGAAATTGGCACAGAAACTCCGATTCGGCTAGCACGATCACGATTTATTCGAGCTTATATCAGATTCGACGATTCGTCGTTTCAGAAGTGTATTTCCATGCGGAATCGCTGTTCCGCGTGCTAGATCAGTGCATTTTCATGCAAGTTTGCGAAATTGGCACAGAAACTCCGATTCGGCTAGCACGATCCCGATTTACTCGAGCTTATGTCAGATTCGACGATTCTTCGTTTCAGAAGTGTATTTCCATGCGGAATCGCTGTTTCGCGTGCTAGATCAGAGCATTTGCATGAAAGCATGCGAAATTGGATCAGAAACTACGATTCGACTAGCACGATCACCATTTATTCGAGCTTATGTCAGATTCGACGATTCTTCGTTTCAGAAGTGTATTTCCACGCGGAATCGCTGTTTCGCGTGCTAGATCAGTGCATTTGCAAGCAAACATGCGAAATTGGCACAGAAACAACGATTCGGCAAGCACGATAACGATTTATTCGAGCTTATGTCAGATTCGACGATTCTCCGTTTCAGAAGTGTATTTCCATGCGGAATCGCTGTTCCGCGTGCTAGATCAGTGCATTTGCAAGCAAATATGCGAAATTGGCACAGAAACTCCGATTCGGCTAGCACGATCACGATTTATTCGAGCTTATATCAGATTCGACGATTCTTCGTTTCAGAAGTGTATTTCCATGCGGAATCGCTGTTCCGCGTGCTACATCAGAGCATTTGCATGCAAGTATGCGAAGTTGGCACAGAAACTCCGATTCGGCTAGCACGATCACGATTTACTCGAGCTTATGTCAGATTCGACGATTCTTCGTTTCAGAAGTGTATTTCCATGCGGAATCGCTGTTTCGCGTGCTAGATCAGAGCATTTGCATGAAAGTATGCGAAATTGGATCAGAAACTACGATTCGGCTAGCACGATCACCATTTATTCGAGCTTATGTCAGATTCGACGATTCTTCGTTTCAGAAGTGTATTTCCATGCGGAATCGCTGTTCCGCGTTCTAGATCAGTGCATTTTCGTGCAAGTTTGCGAAATTGGCACAGAAACTCCGATTCGGCTAGCACGATCACGATTTACTCGAGCTTATGTCAGATTCGACGATTCTTCGTTTCAGAAGTGTATTTCCATGCGGAATCGCTGTTTCGCGTGCTAGGTCAGAGCATTTGCATGAAAGTATGCGAAATTGGATCAGAAACTACGATTCGGCTAGCACGATCACCATTTATTCGAGCATATGTCAGATTCGACGATTCTTCGTTTCAGAAGTGTATTTCCATGCGGAATCGCTGTTCCGCGTTCTAGATCAGTGCATTTTCGTGCAAGTTTGCGAAATTGGCACAGAAACTCCGATTCGGCTAGCACGATCACGATTTATTCGAGCTTATATCAGATTCGACGATTCGTCGTTTCAGAAGTGTATTTCCATGCGGAATCGCTGTTCCGCGTGCTAGATCAGTGCATTTTCATGCAAGTTTGCGAAATTGGCACAGAAACTCCGATTCGGCTAGCACGATCCCGATTTACTCGAGCTTATGTCAGATTCGACGATTCTTCGTTTCAGAAGTGTATTTCCATGCGGAATCGCTGTTTCGCGTGCTAGATCAGAGCATTTGCATGAAAGCATGCGAAATTGGATCAGAAACTACGATTCGACTAGCACGATCACCATTTATTCGAGCTTATGTCAGATTCGACGATTCTTCGTTTCAGAAGTGTATTTCCACGCGGAATCGCTGTTTCGCGTGCTAGATCAGTGCATTTGCAAGCAAACATGCGAAATTGGCACAGAAACAACGATTCGGCAAGCACGATCACGATTTATTCGAGCTTATGTCAGATTCGACGATTCTCCGTTTCAGAAGTGTATTTCCATGCGGAATCGCTGTTCCGCGTGCTAGATCAGTGCATTTGCAAGCAAATATGCGAAATTGGCACAGAAACTCCGATTCGGCTAGCACGATCACGATTTATTCGAGCTTATATCAGATTCGACGATTCTTCGTTTCAGAAGTGTATTTCCATGCGGAATCGCTGTTCCGCGTGCTACATCAGAGCATTTGCATGCAAGTATGCGAAGTTGGCACAGAAACTCCGATTCGGCTAGCACGATCACGATTTACTCGAGCTTATGTCAGATTCGACGATTCTTCGTTTCAGAAGTGTATTTCCATGCGGAATCGCTGTTTCGCGTGCTAGATCAGAGCATTTGCATGAAAGTATGCGAAATTGGATCAGAAACTACGATTCGGCTAGCACGATCACCATTTATTCGAGCTTATGTCAGATTCGACGATTCTTCGTTTCAGAAGTGTATTTCCATGCGGAATCGCTGTTCCGCGTTCTAGATCAGTGCATTTTCGTGCAAGTTTGCGAAATTGGCACAGAAACTCCGATTCGGCTAGCACGATCACGATTTATTCCAGCTTATATCAGATTCGACGATTCTTCGTTTCAGAAGTGTATTTCCATGCGGAATCGCTGTTCCGCGTGCTAGATCAGAGCATTTGCATGCAAGTATGCGAAATTGGCACAGAAACTCCGATTCGGCTAGCACGATCACGATTCATTCGAGATTATGTCAGATTCGACGATTCTTCGTTTAAGAAGTGTATTTCCACGCGGAATCGCTGTTTCGCGTGCTAGATCACTGCATTTGCAAGCAAATATGCGAAATTGGCACAGAAACAACGATTCGGCAAGCACGATCACGATTTATTCTAGCTTATGTCAGATTCAACGATTCCTCGTTTCAGAAGTGTATTTCCATGCGGAATCGCTGTTCCGCGTGAAAGATCAGAGCATTTGCATGCAAGTATGCGAAGTTGGCACAGAAACAACGATTCGCCAAGCACGATCTCGATTTATCCGAGCTTATGTCAGATTCGACGATTCTTCGTATCAGATGTGTATTGCTGTGCGGAATCGCTGTTTCGCGTGCTAGATCAGTGCATTTTCATGCAAGTTTGCGAAATTGGCACAGAAACTCCGATTCGGCTAGCACGATCACCATTTATTCGAGCTTATGTCAGATTCGACGATTCTTCGTTTCAGAAGTGTATTTCCATGCGGAATCGCTGTTCCGCGTTCTAGATCAGTGCATTTTCGTGCAAGTTTGCGAAATTGGCACAGAAACTCCGATTCGGCTAGCACGATCACGATTTATTCGAGCTTATATCAGATTCGACGATTCTTCGTATCAGAAGTGTATTTCCATGCGGAATCGCTGTTCCGCGTGCTAGATCAGTGCATTTTCATGCAAGTTTGCGAAATTGGCACAGAAACTCCGATTCGGCTAGCACGATCACGATTTACTCGAGCTTATGTCAGATTTGACGATTCTTCGTTTCAGAAGTGTATTTACATGCGGAATCGCTGTTTCGCGTGCTAGATCAGAGCATTTGCATGAAAGTATGCGAAATTGGATCAGAAACTACGATTCGGCTAGCACGATCACCATTTATTCGAGCTTATGTCAGATTCGACGATTCTTCGTTTCAGAAGTGTATTTCCATGCGGAATCGCTGTTCCGCGTTCTAGATCAGTGCATTTTCGTGCAAGTTTGCGAAATTGGCACAGAAACTCCGATTCGGCTAGCACGATCACGATTCCTTCGAGATTATGTCAGATTCGACGATTCTTCGTTTAAGAAGTGTATTTCCACGCGGAATCGCTGTTTCGCGTGCTAGATCAGTGCATTTGCAAGCAAATATGCGAAATTGGCACAGAAACAACGATTCGGCAAGCACGATCACGATTTATTCTAGCTTATGTCAGATTCAACGATTCTTCGTTTCAGAAGTGTATTTCCATGCGGAATCGCTCTTTCGCGTGCTAGATCAGTGCATTTTCATGCAAGTTTGCGAAATTGGCACAGAAACTCCGATTCGGCTAGCACGATCACGATTTACTCGAGCTTATGTCAGATTTGACGATTCTTCGTTTCAGAAGTGTATTTCCATGCGGAATCGCTGTTCCGCGTTCTAGATCAGTGCATTTTCGTGCAAGTTTGCGAAATTGGCACAGAAACTCCGATTCGGCTAGCACGATCACGATTTATTCGAGCTTATATCAGATTCGACGATTCTTCGTTTCAGAAGTGTATTTCCATGCGGAATCGCTGTTCCGCGTGCTACATCAGAGCATTTGCATGCAAGTATGCGAAGTTGGCACAGAAACTCCGATTCGGCTAGCACGATCACGATTTACTCGAGCTTATGTCAGATTCGACGATTCTTCGTTTCAGAAGTGTATTTCCATGCGGAATCGCTGTTTCGCGTGCTAGATCAGAGCATTTGCATGAAAGTATGCGAAATTGGATCAGAAACTACGATTCGGCTAGCACGATCACCATTTATTCGAGCTTATGTCAGATTCGACGATTCTTCGTTTCAGAAGTGTATTTCCATGCGGAATCGCTGTTCCGCGTTCTAGATCAGTGCATTTTCGTGCAAGTTTGCGAAATTGGCACAGAAACTCCGATTCGGCTAGCACGATCACGATTTATTCCAGCTTATATCAGATTCGACGATTCTTCGTTTCAGAAGTGTATTTCCATGCGGAATCGCTGTTCCGCGTGCTAGATCAGAGCATTTGCATGCAAGTATGCGAAATTGGCACAGAAACTCCGATTCGGCTAGCACGATCACGATTCATTCGAGATTATGTCAGATTCGACGATTCTTCGTTTAAGAAGTGTATTTCCACGCGGAATCGCTGTTTCGCGTGCTAGATCACTGCATTTGCAAGCAAATATGCGAAATTGGCACAGAAACAACGATTCGGCAAGCACGATCACGATTTATTCTAGCTTATGTCAGATTCAACGATTCCTCGTTTCAGAAGTGTATTTCCATGCGGAATCGCTGTTCCGCGTGAAAGATCAGAGCATTTGCATGCAAGTATGCGAAGTTGGCACAGAAACAACGATTCGCCAAGCACGATCTCGATTTATCCGAGCTTATGTCAGATTCGACGATTCTTCGTATCAGATGTGTATTGCTGTGCGGAATCGCTGTTTCGCGTGCTAGATCAGTGCATTTTCATGCAAGTTTGCGAAATTGGCACAGAAACTCCGATTCGGCTAGCACGATCACCATTTATTCGAGCTTATGTCAGATTCGACGATTCTTCGTTTCAGAAGTGTATTTCCATGCGGAATCGCTGTTCCGCGTTCTAGATCAGTGCATTTTCGTGCAAGTTTGCGAAATTGGCACAGAAACTCCGATTCGGCTAGCACGATCACGATTTATTCGAGCTTATATCAGATTCGACGATTCTTCGTATCAGAAGTGTATTTCCATGCGGAATCGCTGTTCCGCGTGCTAGATCAGTGCATTTTCATGCAAGTTTGCGAAATTGGCACAGAAACTCCGATTCGGCTAGCACGATCACGATTTACTCGAGCTTATGTCAGATTTGACGATTCTTCGTTTCAGAAGTGTATTTACATGCGGAATCGCTGTTTCGCGTGCTAGATCAGAGCATTTGCATGATAGTATGCGAAATTGGATCAGAAACTACGATTCGGCTAGCACGATCACCATTTATTCGAGCTTATGTCAGATTCGACGATTCTTCGTTTCAGAAGTGTATTTCCATGCGGAATCGCTGTTCCGCGTTCTAGATCAGTGCATTTTCGTGCAAGTTTGCGAAATTGGCACAGAAACTCCGATTCGGCTAGCACGATCACGATTCCTTCGAGATTATGTCAGATTCGACGATTCTTCGTTTAAGAAGTGTATTTCCACGCGGAATCGCTGTTTCGCGTGCTAGATCAGTGCATTTGCAAGCAAATATGCGAAATTGGCACAGAAACAACGATTCGGCAAGCACGATCACGATTTATTCTAGCTTATGTCAGATTCAACGATTCTTCGTTTCAGAAGTGTATTTCCATGCGGAATCGCTCTTTCGCGTGCTAGATCAGTGCATTTTCATGCAAGTTTGCGAAATTGGCACAGAAACTCCGATTCGGCTAGCACGATCACGATTTACTCGAGCTTATGTCAGATTTGACGATTCTTCGTTTCAGAAGTGTATTTCCATGCGGAATCGCTGTTCCGCGTTCTAGATCAGTGCATTTTCGTGCAAGTTTGCGAAATTGGCACAGAAACTCCGATTCGGCTAGCACGATCACGATTTATTCGAGCTTATATCAGATTCGACGATTCTTCGTATCAGAAGTGTATTTCCATGCGGAATCGCTGTTCCGCGTGCTAGATCAGTGCATTTTCATGCAAGTTTGCGAATTGGCACAGAAACTCCGATTCGGCTAGCACGATCACGATTTACTCGAGCTTATGTCAGATTTGACGATTCTTCGTTTCAGAAGTGTATTTACATGCGGAATCGCTGTTTCGCGTGCTAGATCAGAGCATTTGCATGAAAGTATGCGAAATTGGATCAGAAACTACGATTCGGCTAGCACGATCACCATTTATTCGAGCTTATGTCAGATTCGACGATTCTTCGTTTCAGAAGTGTATTTCCATGCGGAATCGCTGTTCCGCGTTCTAGATCAGTGCATTTTCGTGCAAGTTTGCGAAATTGGCACAGAAACTCCGATTCGGCTAGCACGATCACGATTCCTTCGAGATTATGTCAGATTCGACGATTCTTCGTTTAAGAAGTGTATTTCCACGCGGAATCGCTGTTTCGCGTGCTAGATCAGTGCATTTGCAAGCAAATATGCGAAATTGGCACAGAAACAACGATTCGGCAAGCACGATCACGATTTATTCTAGCTTATGTCAGATTCAACGATTCTTCGTTTCAGAAGTGTATTTCCATGCGGAATCGCTCTTTCGCGTGCTAGATCAGTGCATTTTCATGCAAGTTTGCGAAATTGGCACAGAAACTCCGATTCGGCTAGCACGATCACGATTTACTCGAGCTTATGTCAGATTTGACGATTCTTCGTTTCAGAAGTGTATTTCCATGCGGAATCGCTGTTTCGCGTGCTAGGTCAGAGCATTTGCATGAAAGTATGCGAAATTGGATCAGAAACTACGATTCGGCTAGCACGATCACCATTTATTCGAGCTTCTGTCAGATTCGACGATTCTTCGTTTCAGAAGTGTATTTCCATGCGGAATCGCTGTTCCGCGTTCTAGATCAGTGCATTTTCGTGCAAGTTTGCGAAATTGGCACAGAAACTCCGATTCGGCTAGCACGATCACGATTTATTCGAGCTTATATCAGATTCGACGATTCGTCGTTTCAGAAGTGTATTTCCATGCGGAATCGCTGTTCCGCGTGCTAGATCAGTGCATTTTCATGCAAGTTTGCGAAATTGGCACAGAAACTCCGATTCGGCTAGCACGATCACGATTTACTCGAGCTTATGTCAGATTCGACGATTCTTCGTTTCAGAAGTGTATTTCCATGCGGAATCGCTGTTTCGCGTGCTAGATCAGAGCATTTGCATGAAAGTATGCGAAATTGGATCAGAAACTACGATTCGGCTAGCACGATCACCATTTATTCGAGCTTATGTCAGATTCGACGATTCTTCGTTTCAGAAGTGTATTTCCATGCGGAATCGCTGTTCCGCGTTCTAGATCAGTGCATTTTCGTGCAAGTTTGCGAAATTGGCACAGAAACTCCGATTCGGCTAGCACGATCACGATTCCTTCGAGATTATGTCAGATTCGACGATTCTTCGTTTAAGAAGTGTATTTCCACGCGGAATCGCTGTTTCGCGTGCTAGATCAGTGCATTTGCAAGCAAATATGCGAAATTGGCACAGAAACAACGATTCGGCAAGCACGATCACGATTTATTCTAGCTTATGTCAGATTCAACGATTCTTCGTTTCAGAAGTGTATTTCCATGCGGAATCGCTGTTTCGCGTGCTAGATCAGTGCATTTTCATGCAAGTTTGCGAAATTGGCACAGAAACTCCGATTCGGCTAGCACGATCACGATTTACTCGAGCTTATGTCAGATTTGACGATTCTTCGTTTCAGAAGTGTATTTCCATGCGGAATCGCTGTTTCGCGTGCTAGGTCAGAGCATTTGCATGAAAGTATGCGAAATTGGATCAGAAACTACGATTCGGCTAGCACGATCACCATTTATTCGAGCTTATGTCAGATTCGACGATTCTTCGTTTCAGAAGTGTATTTCCATGCGGAATCGCTGTTCCGCGTTCTAGATCAGTGCATTTTCGTGCAAGTTTGCGAAATTGGCACAGAAACTCCGATTCGGCTAGCACGATCACGATTTATTCGAGCTTATATCAGATTCGACGATTCGTCGTTTCAGAAGTGTATTTCCATGCGGAATAGCTGTTCCGCGTGCTAGATCAGTGCATTTTCATGCAAGTTTGCGAAATTGGCACAGAAACTCCGATTCGGCTAGCACGATCACGATTTACTCGAGCTTATGTCAGATTCGACGATTCTTCGTTTCAGAAGTGTATTTCCATGCGGAATCGCTGTTTCGCGTGCTAGATCAGAGCATTTGCATGAAAGCATGCGCAATTGGATCAGAAACTACGATTCGACTAGCACGATCACCATTTATTCGAGCTTATGTCAGATTCGACGATTCTTCGTTTCAGAAGTGTATTTCCACGCGGAATCGCTGTTTCGCGTGCTAGATCAGTGCATTTGCAAGCAAATATGCGAAATTGGCACAGAAACAACGATTCGGCAAGCACGATCACGATTTATTCTAGCTTATGTCAGATTCAACGATTCTTCGTTTCAGAAGTGTATTTCCATGCGGAATCGCTGTTTCGCGTGCTAGATCAGTGCATTTTCATGCAAGTTTGCGAAATTGGCACAGAAACTCCGATTCGGCTAGCACGATCACGATTTACTCGAGCTTATGTCAGATTTGACGATTCTTCGTTTCAGAAGTGTATTTCCATGCGGAATCGCTGTTTCGCGTGCTAGATCAGAGCATTTGCATGAAAGTATGCGAAATTGGCACAGAAACAACGATTCGGCAAGCACGATCACGATTTATTCTAGCTTATGTCAGATTCAACGATTCTTCGTTTCAGAAGTGTATTTCCATGCGGAATCGCTGTTTCGCGTGCTAGATCAGTGCATTTTCATGCAAGTTTGCGAAATTGGCACAGAAACTCCGATTCGGCTAGCACGATCACGATTTACTCGAGCTTATGTCAGATTTGACGATTCTTCGTTTCAGAAGTGTATTTCCATGCGGAATCGCTGTTTCGCGTGCTAGGTCAGAGCATTTGCATGAAAGTATGCGAAATTGGATCAGAAACTACGATTCGGCTAGCACGATCACCATTTATTCGAGCTTATGTCAGATTCGACGATTCTTCGTTTCAGAAGTGTATTTCCATGCGGAATCGCTGTTTCGCGTGCTAGATCACTGCATTTGCAAGCAAATATGCGAAATTGGCACAGAAACAACGATTCGGCAAGCACGATCACGATTTATTCTAGCTTATGTCAGATTCAACGATTCCTCGTTTCAGAAGTGTATTTCCATGCGGAATCGCTGTTCCGCGTGAAAGATCAGAGCATTTGGATGCAAGTATGCGAAGTTGGCACAGAAACAACGATTCGCCAAGCACGATCTCGATTTATCCGAGCTTATGGCAGATTCGACGAAACTTCGTATCAGATGTGTATTGCTGTGCGGAATCGCTGTTTCGCGTGCTAGATCAGTGCATTTTCATGCAAGTTTGCGAAATTGGCACAGAAACTCCGATTCGGCTAGCACGATCACCATTTATTCGAGCTTATGTCAGATTCGACGATTCTTCGTTTCAGAAGTGTATTTCCATGCGGAATCGCTGTTCCGCGTTCTAGATCAGTGCATTTTCGTGCAAGTTTGCGAAATTGGCACAGAAACTCCGATTCGGCTAGCACGATCACGATTTATTCGAGCTTATATCAGATTCGACGATTCTTCGTATCAGAAGTGTATTTCCATGCGGAATCGCTCTTTCGCGTGCTAGATCAGTGCATTTTCATGCAAGTTTGCGAAATTGGCACAGAAACTCCGATTCGGCTAGCACGATCACGATTTACTCGAGCTTATGTCAGATTTGACGATTCTTCGTTTCAGAAGTGTATTTCCATGCGGAATCGCTGTTCCGCGTTCTAGATCAGTGCATTTTCGTGCAAGTTTGCGAAATTGGCACAGAAACTCCGATTCGGCTAGCACGATCACGATTTATTCGAGCTTATATCAGATTCGACGATTCTTCGTATCAGAAGTGTATTTCCATGCGGAATCGCTGTTCCGCGTGCTAGATCAGTGCATTTTCATGCAAGTTTGCGAAATTGGCACAGAAACTCCGATTCGGCTAGCACGATCACGATTTACTCGAGCTTATGTCAGATTTGACGATTCTTCGTTTCAGAAGTGTATTTACATGCGGAATCGCTGTTTCGCGTGCTAGATCAGAGCATTTGCATGAAAGTATGCGAAATTGGATCAGAAACTACGATTCGGCTAGCACGATCACCATTTATTCGAGCTTATGTCAGATTCGACGATTCTTCGTTTCAGAAGTGTATTTCCATGCGGAATCGCTGTTCCGCGTTCTAGATCAGTGCATTTTCGTGCAAGTTTGCGAAATTGGCACAGAAACTCCGATTCGGCTAGCACGATCACGATTCCTTCGAGATTATGTCAGATTCGACGATTCTTCGTTTAAGAAGTGTATTTCCACGCGGAATCGCTGTTTCGCGTGCTAGATCAGTGCATTTGCAAGCAAATATGCGAAATTGGCACAGAAACAACGATTCGGCAAGCACGATCACGATTTATTCTAGCTTATGTCAGATTCAACGATTCTTCGTTTCAGAAGTGTATTTCCATGCGGAATCGCTCTTTCGCGTGCTAGATCAGTGCATTTGCATGCAAGTTTGCGAAATTGGCACAGAAACTCCGATTCGGCTAGCACGATCACGATTTATTCGAGCTTATGTCAGATTTGACGATTCTTCGTTTCAGAAGTGTATTTCCATGCGGAATCGCTGTTTCGCGTGCTAGATCGGTGCATTTGCATGCAAGTATGCGAAATTGGCTCAGAAACTACGATTCGGCTAGCACGATCACGATTTATTCGATCTTATGTCAGATTCGACGATTCTTCGTTTCAGAAGTGTATTTCTGTGCGGAATCGCTGTTTCGCGTGCTAGATCAGTGCATTTGCATGCAAGTATGCGAAATTGGCTCAGAAACTACGATTCGGCTAGCACGATCACGATTTATTCGAGCTTATGTCAGATTCGACGATTCTTCGTTTCAAAAGTGTATTTCCATGCGGAATCGCCGTTCCGCGTGCTAGATCAGAGCATTTGCATGCAAGTATGCGAAATTGGCACAGAAACTCCGATTCGGCTAACACGATCACGATTTATTCGAGCTTATGTCAGATTTGACGATTCTTTGTTTCAGAAGTGTATTTCCATGCGGAATCGCTGTTTCGCGTGCTAGATCAGAGCATTTGCATGCAAGTATGCGAAATTGGCACAGAAACTCCGATTCGGCTAGCACGATCACGATTTATTCGAGCTTATATCAGATTTGACGATTCTTCGTTTCAGAAGTGTATTTCCATGCGGAATCGCTGTTTCGCGTGCTAGATCGGTGCATTTGCATGCAAGTATGCGAAATTGGCTCAGAAACTACGATTCGGCTAGCACGATCACGATTTATTCGAGCTTATGTCAGATTCGACGATTCTTCGTTTCAGAAGTGTATTTCTGTGCGGAATTGCTGTTTCGCGTGCTAGATCAGTGCATTTGCATGCAAGTATGCGAAATTGGCTCAGAAACTACGATTCGGCTAGCACGATCACGATTTATTCGAGCTTATGTCAGATTCGACGATTCTTCGTTTCAGAAGTGTATTTCTGTGCGGAATCGCTGTTTCGCGTGCTAGATCAGTGCATTTGCATGCAAGTATGCGAAATTGGCTCAGAAACTACGATTCGGCTAGCACGATC
>NW_027469869.1:0-56951 GCF_051020765.1 Lasioglossum baleicum | reverse complement strand
CCAGTGCTCCTTCCCCAGCTTCCGCAGATTGGGAAGACTGCGGTCGATGGCGCGTTTCGTTTCAAGTTGAGCCACGATGGAATCCGCCATGGTCGCAAAACTCTCCGTTGGTGTGGCACCGTACACTTTCTCGCGATCCGGCTCGAAGGACCAATGTTTCGACTTCGACCGACGGTCGGAAAGCCTGAGTGCCGGGATCGCCCAGGTTTGGACGCGCGAGGAAAGGTAACGGTCACGACACAAGGATTAAAAAAGACTCGCGGTGGACGATGTGATGGAGATCAATGACGAACGTTGATTTATTTATGAAAGAAGTGGAGCGCGCACGGCTCTGACACGCGAGAATTCCAGAAAAGCAGGTGTTACAAAGAGGTTTAAACCAGAATGTGTTCTCGGAGCGCGATGAACAAAGAGAGTGACCCCGCTTCGCCGAGGGGGTTCCCGAATAGGCCCAAGTCGACGAACGCGGTGGTCCGCGATTGGCGGATCGATCGCAGAGTCGATTGTTTCGGAATTCGAATCGAGGTAGTTTACGGGTCACGACGGCGAGCCGTTGAGAACGCGGTGTCGAAAATAATAACACGCGGCGTGTGTTCTTGAAATTGGTAGAAAAACCCGGCGCGTCTCAATCGACCGGTAAACTTCTCGATTTGAATCCCGAACATTATGCGTTATGCGTTATGCGTTATGCGTTATGCGTTATGCGTTATGCGTTATGCGTTATGCGTTATGCGTTATGCGTTATGCGTTATGCGTTATGCGTTATGCGTTATGCGTTATGCGTTATGCGTTATGCGTTATGCGTTATGCGTTATGCGTTATGCGTTATGCGTTATGCGTTATGCGTTATGCGTTATGCGTTATGCGTTATGACTTTTGCATTATGCGTTATGCGTTATGCGTTATGGGCTATGCGTTATGCCTTATGGTTTATACGTTATGCGTTATGCGTTATGCGTTATGAGTTTTGCGTTACGCGTTATGCGTTATGCGTTATGCGTTATGCGTTATGCGTTATGCGTTATGCGTTATGCGTTATGCGTTATGCGTTATGCGTTATGCGTTATGCGTTATGCGTTATGCGTTATGCGTTATGCGTTATGCGTTATGCGTTATGCGTTATGCGTTATGCGTTATGCGTTATGCGTTATGCGTTATGCGTTATGCGTTATGCGTTATGCGTTATGCGTTATGCGTTATGCGTTATGCGTTATTTGTTATGCGTTATGCGTTATGCGTTATGCGTTATGCGTTATGCGTTATGCGTTATGCGTTATGCGTTATGCGTTATGCGTTATGCGTTATGCGTTATGCGTTATGCGTTATGCGTTATGCGTTATGCGTTATGCGTTATGCGTTATGCGTTATGCGTTATGCGTTATGCGTTATGCGTTATGCGTTATGCGTTATGCGTTATGCGTTATGCGTTATGCGTTATGCGTTATGCGCTATGCGTTATGCGTTATGCGTTATGCGTTATGCGTTATGCGTTATGCGTTATGCGTTATGCGTTATGCGTTATGCGTTATGCGTTATGCGTTATGCGTTATGCGTTATGCGTTATGCGTTAAGCGTTATTTGCGTTATGCGTTATGCGTTATGCGTTATGCGTTATGCGTTATGCGTTATGCGTTATGCGTTATGCGTTATGCGTTATGCGTTATGCGTTATGCGTTATGCGTTATGCGTTATGCGTTATGCGTTATGCGTTATGCGTTATGCGTTATGCGTTATGCTTTATGCGTTTTGCGTTACGCGTTAAGCGTTATGCGTTATGCGTTATGCGTTTTGCGTTAAGCGTTATTTGCGTTATGGGTTATGCGTTATGCGTTATGCGTTATGCGTTATGCGTTATGCGTTATGCGTTCTGCGTTGTGCGTTGTGCGTTGTGCGTTGTGCGTTCTGCGTTATGCGTTATGCGTTATGCGTTATGCGTTATGCGTTATGCGTTATGCGTTATGCGTTATGCGTTATGCGTTATGCGTTATGCGTTATGCGTTATGCGTTATGCGTTATGCGTTATGCGTTATGCGTTATGCGTTCTGCGTTGTGCGTTGTGCGTTGTGCGTTGTGCGTTCTGCGTTATGCGTTATGCGTTATGCGTTATGCGTTATGCGTTATGCGTTATGCGTTATGCGTTATGCGTTATGCGTTATGCGTTATGCGTTATGCGTTATGCGTTATGCGTTATGCGTTATGCGTTATGCGTTATGCGTTATGCGTTATGCGTTATGCGTTATGCGTTATGCGTTATGCGTTATGCGTTATGCGTTATGCGTTATGCGTTATGCGTTATGCGTTATGCGTTATGCGTTATGCGTTATGCGTTATGCGTTATGCGTTATGCGTTATGCGTTATGCGTTATGCGTTATGCGTTATGCGCTATGCGTTATGCGTTATGCGTTATGCGTTATGCGTTATGCGTTATGCGTTATGCGTTATGCGTTATGCGTTATGCGTTATGCGTTAAGCGTTATTTGCGTTATGCGTTATGCGTTATGCGTTATGCGTTATGCGTTATGCGTTATGCGTTAAGCGTTATGCGTTATGCGTTATGCGTTATGCGTTATGCGTTATGCGTTATGCGTTATGAGTTATGCGTTATGCGTTATGCGTTATGCGTTATGCGTTATGCGTTATGCGTTATGCGTTATGCGTTATGCGTTATGCGTTATGCGTTATGCGTTATGCGTTATGACTTTTGCATTATGCGTTATGCGTTATGCGTTATGCGTTATGCGTTATGCGTTATGCGTTATGCGTTATGCGTTATGCGTTATGACTTTTGCATTATGCGTTATGCGTTATGACTTTTGCATTATGCGTTATGCGTTATGCGTTATGCGTTATGCGTTATGCGTTATGCGTTATGCGTTATGCGTTATGCGTTATGCGTTATGCGTTATGCGTTATGCGTTATGCGTTATGCTTTATGCGTTATGCGTTATGCGTTATGCGTTATGCATTATGCGTTATGCGTTATGCGTTATGCGTTATGCGTTATGCGTTATGCGTTATGCGTTATGCGTTATGCGTTATGCGTTATGCGTTATGCGTTATGCGTTATGCGTTATGCGTTATGCGTTATGCGTTATGCGTTATGCGTTATGCGTTATGCGTTATGCGTTTTGCGTTATGCGTTATGCGTTATGCGTTATGCGTTATGCGTTATGCGTTATGTTTTATGCGTTATGCGTTATGACTTTTGCATTATGCGTTATGCCTTATGGTTTATACGTTATGCGTTATGCGTTATGCGTTATGCGTTATGCGTTATGCGTTATGCGTTATGCGTTTTGCGTTATTCGTTATGCGTTATGCGTTATGCGTTGTGAGTTTTGCGTTATGCGTTATGCGTTATGCGTAATGCGTTATGCGTTATGCGTTATGCGTTATGCGTTATGCGTTATGCGTTATGCGTTATGCGTTATGCGTTATGCGTTATGCGTTATGCGTTATGCGTTATGCGTTATGCGTTATGCGTTATGCGTTATGCGTTATGCGTTATGCGTTATGCGTTATGCGTTATGCGTTATGCGTTATGCGTTATGCGTTATGCGTTATGCGTTATGCGTTATGCGTTATGCGTTATGCGTTATGCGTTATGCGTTATGCGTTATGCGTTATGCGTTATGCGTTATGCGTTTTGCGTTACGCGTTAAGCGTTATGCGTTATGCGTTATGCGTTTTGCGTTAAGCGTTATTTGCGTTATGGTTTATGCGTTATGCGTTATGCGTTATGCGTTATGCGTTATGCGTTATGCGTTATGCGTTATGCGTTGTGCGTTGTGCGTTGTGCGTTGTGCGTTGTGCGTTGTGCGTTGTGCGTTGTGCGTTATGCGTTGTGCGTTGTGCGTTGTGCGTTATGCGTTATGCGTTATGCGTTATGCGTTATGCGTTATGCGTTATGCGTTATGCGTTATGCGTTATGCGTTATGCGTTATGCGTTATGCGTTATGCGTTATGCGTTATGCGTTATGCGTTATGCGTTATGCGTTATGCGTTATGCGTTATGCGTTATGCGTTATGCGTTATGCGTTATGCGTTATGCGTTATGCGTTATGCGTTATGCGTTATGCGTTATGCGTTATGCGTTATGCGTTATGCGTTATGCGTTATGCGTTATGCGTTATGCGTTATGCGTTATGCGTTATGCGTTATGCGTTATGCGTTATGCGTTATGCGTTATGCGTTATGCGTTATGCGTTATGCGTTATGCGTTATGCGTTATGCGTTATGCGTTATGCATTATGCGCTATGCGTTATGCGTTATGCGTTATGCGTTATGCGTTATGCGTTATGCGTTATGCGTTATGCGTTATGCGTTATGCGTTATGCGTTATGCGTTAAGCGTTATTTGCGTTATGCGTTATGCGTTATGCGTTATGCGTTATGCGTTATGCGTTATGCGTTATGCGTTATGCGTTATGCGTTATGCGTTATGCGTTTTGCGTTACGCGTTAAGCGTTATGCGTTATGCGTTATGCGTTTTGCGTTAAGCGATATTTGCGTTATGGGTTATGCGTTATGCGTTATGCGTTATGCGTTATGCGTTATGCGTTATGCGTTATGCGTTATGCGTTATTCGTTATGCGTTATGCGTTATGCGTTATGCCTTATGCGTTATGCGTTATGCGTTATGCGTTATGCGTTATGCGTTATGCGTTATGCGCTATGCGTTATGCGTTATGCGTTATGCGTTATGCGTTATGCGTTATGCGTTATGCGTTATGCGTTAAGCGTTATTTGCGTTATGCGTTATGCGTTATGCGTTATGCGTTATGCGTTATGCGTTATGCGTTATGCGTTATGCGTTATGCGTTATGCGTTATGCGTTATGCGTTATGCGTTATGCGTTATGCGTTATGCGTTATGCGTTATGCGTTATGCGTTATGCGTTATGCGTTATGCGTTATGCGTTATGCGTTATGCGTTATGCGTTATGCGTTATGCGTTATGCGTTATGCGTTATGCGTTATGCGTTATGCGTTAAGCGTTATGCGTTATGCGTTATGCGTTATGCGTTATGCGTTATGCGTTATGCGTTATGAGTTATGCGTTATGCGTTATGCGTTATGCGTTATGCGTTATGCGTTATGCGTTATGCGTTATGCGTTATGCGTTATGCGTTATGCGTTATGCGTTATGCGTTATGACTTTTGCATTATGCGTTATGCGTTATGCGTTATGCGTTATGCGTTATGCGTTATGACTTTTGCATTATGCGTTATGCGTTATGACTTTTGCATTATGCGTTATGCGTTATGCGTTATGCGTTATGCGTTATGCGTTATGCGTTATGCGTTATGCGTTATGCGTTATGCGTTATGCGTTATGCGTTATGCGTTATGCGTTATGCGTTATGCGTTATGCGTTATGCGTTATGCGTTATGCGTTATGCGTTATGCTTTATGCGTTATGCGTTATGCGTTATGCGTTATGCGTTATGCGTTATGCGTTATGCGTTATGCGTTATGCGTTATGCGTTATGCGTTATGCGTTATGCGTTATGCGTTATGCGTTATGCGTTATGCGTTATGCGTTATGCGTTATGCGTTATGCGTTATGCGTTATGCGTTATGCGTTATGCGTTATGCGTTATGCGTTATGCGTTATGCGTTATGCGTTATGCGTTATGCGTTTTGCGTTATGCGTTATGCGTTATGCGTTATGCGTTATGCGTTATGCGTTATGCGTTATGCGTTATGCGTTATGCGTTATGCGTTATGCGTTATGCGTTATGCGTTATGCGTTATGCGTTATGCGTTATGCGTTATGCGTTATGCGTTATGCGTTATGCGTTATGCGTTATGCGTTATGCGTTATGCGTTATGCGTTATGCGTTATGCGTTATGCGTTATGCGTTATGCGTTATGCGTTATGCGTTATGCGTTATGCGTTATGCGTTATGCGTTATGCGTTATGCGTTATGCGTTATGCGTTATGCGTTATGCGTTATGCGTTATGCGTTATGCGTTATGCGTTATGCGTTATGCGTTATGCGTTATGCGTTATGCGTTATGCGTTATGCGTTATGCGTTTTGCGTTACGCGTTAAGCGTTATGCGTTATGCGTTATGCGTTTTGCGTTAACCGTTATTTGCGTTATGGTTTATGCGTTATGCGTTATGCGTTATGCGTTATGCGTTATGCGTTATGCGTTATGCGTTATGCGTTGTGCGTTGTGCGTTGTGCGTTGTGCGTTGTGCGTTGTGCGTTGTGCGTTATGCGTTGTGCGTTGTGCGTTATGCGTTATGCGTTATGCGTTATGCGTTATGCGTTATGCGTTATGCGTTATGCGTTATGCGTTATGCGTTATGCGTTATGCGTTATGCGTTATGCGTTATGCGTTATGCGTTATGCGTTATGCGTTATGCGTTATGGCGTTATGCGTTATGCGTTATGCGTTATGCGTTATGCGTTATGCGTTATGCGTTATGCGTTATGCGTTATGCGTTATGCGTTATGCGTTATGCGTTATGCGTTATGCGTTATGCGCTATGCGTTATGCGTTATGCGTTATGCGTTATGCGTTATGCGTTATGCGTTATGCGTTATGCGTTATGCGTTATGCGTTATGCGTTAAGCGTTATTTGCGTTATGCGTTATGCGTTATGCGTTATGCGTTATGCGTTATGCGTTAAGCGTTATGCGTTATGCGTTATGCGTTATGCGTTATGCGTTATGCGTTATGCGTTATGCGTTATGAGTTATGCGTTATGCGTTATGCGTTATGCGTTATGCGTTATGCGTTATGCGTTATGCGTTATGCGTTATGCGTTATGCGTTATGCGTTATGCGTTATGCGTTATGCGTTATGCGTTATGCGTTATGCGTTATGCGTTATGCGTTATGCGTTATGCGTTATGCGTTATGCGTTATGCGTTATGACTTTTGCATTATGCGTTATGCGTTATGACTTTTGCATTATGCGTTATGCGTTATGCGTTATGCGTTATGCGTTATGCGTTATGCGTTATGCGTTATGCGTTATGCGTTATGCGTTATGCGTTATGCGTTATGCGTTATGCGTTATGCGTTATGCGTTATGCTTTATGCGTTATGCGTTATGCGTTATGCGTTATGCGTTATGCGTTATGCGTTATGCGTTATGCGTTATGCGTTATGCGTTATGCGTTATGCGTTATGCGTTATGCGTTATGCGTTATGCGTTATGCGTTATGCGTTATGCGTTATGCGTTATGCGTTATGCGTTATGCGTTATGCGTTATGCGTTATGCGTTATGCGTTATGCGTTATGCGTTATGCGTTATGCGTTTTGCGTTATGCGTTATGCGTTATGCGTTATGCGTTATGCGTTATGTTTTATGCGTTATGCGTTATGACTTTTGCATTATGCGTTATGCCTTATGGTTTATACGTTATGCGTTATGCGTTATGCGTTATGCGTTATGCGTTATGCGTTATGCGTTATGCGTTATGCGTTATGCGTTTTGCGTTATTCGTTATGCGTTATGCGTTATGCGTTGTGAGTTTTGCGTTATGCGTTATGCGTTATGCGTAATGCGTTATGCGTTATGCGTTATGCGTTATGCGTTATGCGTTATGCGTTATGCGTTATGCGTTATGCGTTATGCGTTATGCGTTATGCGTTATGCGTTATGCGTTATGCGTTATGCGTTATGCGTTATGCGTTATGCGTTATGCGTTATGCGTTATGCGTTATGCGTTATGCGTTATGCGTTATGCGTTATGCGTTATGCGTTATGCGTTATGCGTTATGCGTTATGCGTTATGCGTTATGCGTTATGCGTTATGCGTTATGCGTTATGCGTTATGCGTTATGCGTTATGCGTTATGCGTTATGCGTTATGCGTTATGCGTTATGCGTTATGCGTTATGCGTTATGCGTTATGCGTTATGCGTTATGCGTTTTGCGTTACGCGTTACGCGTTAAGCGTTATGCGTTATGCGTTATGCGTTTTGCGTTAAGCGTTATTTGCGTTATGGTTTATGCGTTATGCGTTATGCGTTATGCGTTATGCGTTATGCGTTATGCGTTATGCGTTATGCGTTATGCGTTGTGCGTTGTGCGTTGTGCGTTGTGCGTTGTGCGTTGTGCGTTGTGCGTTGTGCGTTCTGCGTTATGCGTTATGCGTTATGCGTTATGCGTTATGCGTTATGCGTTATGCGTTATGCGTTATGCGTTATGCGTTATGCGTTATGCGTTATGCGTTATGCGTTATGCGTTATGCGTTATGCGTTATGCGTTATGCGTTATGCGTTATGCGTTATGCGTTATGCGTTATGCGTTATGCGTTATGCGTTATGCGTTATGCGTTATGCGTTATGCGTTATGCGTTATGCGTTATGCGTTATGCGTTATGCGTTATGCGTTATGCGTTATGCGTTATGCGTTATGCGTTATGCGTTATGCGTTATGCGTTATGCGTTATGCGTTATGCGTTATGCGTTATGCGTTATGCGTTATGCGTTATGCGTTATGCGTTATGCGTTATGCGTTATGCGTTATGCGTTATGCGTTATGCGTTATGCGTTATGCGTTATGCGTTATGCGTTATGCGTTATGCGTTATGCGTTATGCGTTATGCGTTATGCGTTATGCGTTATGCGTTATGCGTTATGCGTTATGCGTTATGCGTTATGCGTTATGCGTTATGCGTTATGCGTTATGCGTTTTGCGTTACGCGTTAAGCGTTATGCGTTATGCGTTATGCGTTTTGCGTTAAGCGTTATTTGCGTTATGGGTTATGCGTTATGCGTTATGCGTTATGCGTTATGCGTTATGCGTTATGCGTTATGCGTTCTGCGTTGTGCGTTGTGCGTTGTGCGTTGTGCGTTGTGCGTTATGCGTTATGCGTTATGCGTTATGCGTTATGCGTTATGCGTTATGCGTTATGCGTTATGCGTTATGCGTTATGCGTTATGCGTTATGCGTTATGCGTTATGCGTTATGCGTTATGCGTTATGCGTTATGCGTTATGCGTTATGCGTTATGCGTTATGCGTTATGCGTTATGCGTTATGCGTTATGCGTTATGCGTTATGCGTTATGCGTTATGCGTTATGCGTTATGCGTTATGCGTTATGCGTTATGCGTTATGCGTTATGCGTTCTGCGTTATGCGTTATGCGTTATGCGTTATGCGTTAGGCGTTATGGGTTTTGCGTTATGCGTAATGCGTTATGCGTTATGCGTTATGCGTTATGCGTTATGCGTTATGCGTTATGCGTTATGCGTTATGCGTTATGCGTTATGCGTTATGCGTTATGCGTTATGCGTTATGCGTTATGCGTTATGCGTTATGCGTTATGCGTTATGCGTTATGCGTTATGCGTTATGCGTTATGCGTTATGCGTTATGCGTTATGCGTTATGCGTTATGCGTTATGCGTTATGCGTTATGCGTTATGCGTTATGCGTTATGCGTTATGCGTTATGCGTTATGCGTTATGCGTTATGCGTTATGCGTTATGCGTTATGCGTTATGCGTTTTGCGTTACGCGTTAAGCGTTATGCGTTATGCGTTATGCGTTTTGCGTTAAGCGTTATTTGCGTTATGGGTTATGCGTTATGCGTTATGCGTTATGCGTTATGCGTTATGCGTTATGCGTTATGCGTTTTGCGTTACGCGTTAAGCGTTATGCGTTATGCGTTATGCGTTTTGCGTTAAGCGTTATTTGCGTTATGGGTTATGCGTTATGCGTTATGCGTTATGCGTTATGCGTTATGCGTTATGCGTTATGCGTTATGCGTTATGCGTTATGCGTTATGCGTTGTGCGTTGTGCGTTGTGCGTTGTGCGTTGTGCGTTATGCGTTATGCGTTATGCGTTATGCGTTATGCGTTATGCGTTATGCGTTATGCGTTATGCGTTATGCGTTATGCGTTATGCGTTATGCGTTATGCGTTATGCGTTATGCGTTATGCGTTATGCGTTATGCGTTATGCGTTATGCGTTATGCGTTATGCGTTATGCGTTATGCGTTATGCGTTATGCGTTATGCGTTATGCGTTATGCGTTATGCGTTATGCGTTATGCGTTATGCGTTATGCGTTATGCGTTATGCGTTATGCGTTATGCGTTATGCGTTATGCGTTATGCGTTATGCGTTATGCGTTATGCGTTATGCGTTATGACTTTTGCATTATGCATTATGCGTTATGCCATATGCGTTATGCGTTATCCGTTATGCGTTACGCGTTATGCGTTATGCGTTATGCGTTATGCGTTATGCGTTATGCGTTATGCGTTATGCGTTATGCGTTATGCGTTATGCGTTATGCGTTATGCGTTATGCGTTATGCGTTATGCGTTATGCGTTATGCGTTTTGCGTTACGCGTTAAGCGTTATGCGTTATGCGTTATGCGTTTTGCGTTAAGCGATATTTGCGTTATGGGTTACGCGTTATGCGTTATGTGTTATGCGTTATGCGTTATGCGTTATGCGTTATTCGTTATGCGTTATGCGTTATGCGTTATGCGTTATGCGTTATGCGTTATGCGTTAGGCGTTATGCGTTATGCGTTATGCGTTATGCGTTATGCGTTATGCGTTATGCATTATGCGCTATGCGTTATGCGTTATGCGTTATGCGTTATGCGTTATGCGTTATGCGTTATGCGTTATGCGTTATGCGTTATGCGTTATGCGTTATGCGTTAAGCGTTATTTGCGTTATGCGTTATGCGTTATGCGTTATGCGTTATGCGTTATGCGTTATGCGTTATGCGTTATGCGTTATGCGTTATGCGTTATGCGTTATGCGTTATGCGTTATGCGTTATGCGTTATGCGTTATGCGTTATGCGTTATGCGTTATGCGTTATGCGTTATGCGTTATGCGTTATGCGTTATGCGTTATGCGTTATGCGTTATGCGTTATGCGTTATGCGTTATGCGTTATGCGTTATGCGTTATGCGTTATGCGTTATGCGTTATGCGTTATGCGTTATGCGTTATGCGTTATGCGTTATGCGTTATGCGTTATGCGTTATGCGTTATGCGTTATGCGTTTTGCGTTACGCGTTAAGCGTTATGCGTTATGCGTTATGCGTTTTGCGTTAAGCCTTATTTGCGTTATGGTTTATGCGTTATGCGTTATGCGTTATGCGTTATGCGTTATGCGTTATGCGTTATGCGTTATGCGTTATGCGTTATGCGTTATGCGTTGTGCGTTGTGCGTTGTGCGTTGTGCGTTGTGCGTTGTGCGTTGTGCGTTATGCGTTGTGCGTTGTGCGTTATGCGTTATGCGTTATGCGTTATGCGTTATGCGTTATGCGTTATGCGTTATGCGTTATGCGTTATGCGTTATGCGTTATGCGTTATGCGTTATGCGTTATGCGTTATGCGTTATGCGTTATGCGTTATGCGTTATGCGTTATGCGTTATGCGTTATGCGTTATGCGTTATGCGTTATGCGTTATGCGTTATGCGTTATGCGTTATGCGTTATGCGTTATGCGTTATGCGTTATGCGTTATGCGTTATGCGTTATGCGTTATGACTTTTGCATTATGCATTATGCGTTATGCCATATGCGTTATGCGTTATCCGTTATGCGTTACGCGTTATGCGTTATGCGTTATGCGTTATGCGTTATGCGTTATGCGTTATGCGTTATGCGTTATGCGTTATGCGTTATGCGTTATGCGTTATGCGTTATGCGTTATGCGTTATGCGTTATGCGTTTTGCGTTACGCGTTAAGCGTTATGCGTTATGCGTTATGCGTTTTGCGTTAAGCGATATTTGCGTTATGGGTTATGCGTTATGCGTTATGTGTTATGCGTTATGCGTTATGCGTTATGCGTTATTCGTTATGCGTTATGCGTTATGCGTTATGCGTTATGCGTTATGCGTTATGCGTTAGGCGTTATGCGTTATGCGTTATGCGTTATGCGTTATGCGTTATGCGTTATGCGTTATGCGTTATGCATTATGCGCTATGCGTTATGCGTTATGCGTTATGCGTTATGCGTTATGCGTTATGCGTTATGCGTTATGCGTTATGCGTTATGCGTTATGCGTTATGCGTTAAGCGTTATTTGCGTTATGCGTTATGCGTTATGCGTTATGCGTTATGCGTTATGCGTTATGCGTTATGCGTTATGCGTTATGCGTTATGCGTTATGCGTTATGCGTTATGCGTTCTGCGTTGTGCGTTGTGCGTTGTGCGTTATGCGTTAGGCGTTATGCGTTATGCGTTATGCGTTATGCGTTATGCGTTATGCGTTATGCGTTATGCGTTATGCATTATGCGCTATGCGTTATGCGTTATGCGTTATGCGTTATGCGTTATGCGTTATGCGTTATGCGTTATGCGTTATGCGTTAAGCGTTATTTGCGTTATGCGTTATGCGTTATGCGTTATGCGTTATGCGTTATGCGTTATGCGTTATGCGTTATGCGTTATGCGTTATGCGTTATGCGTTATGCGTTATGCGTTATGCGTTATGCGTTATGCGTTATGCGTTATGCGTTATGCGTTATGCGTTATGCGTTATGCGTTATGCGTTATGCGTTATGCGTTATGCGTTATGCGTTATGCGTTATGTGTTATGCGTTATGCGTTATGCGTTATGCGTTATGCTTTATGCGTTTTGCGTTACGCGTTAAGCGTTATGCGTTATGCGTTATGCGTTTTGCGTTAAGCGTTATTTGCGTTATGGGTTATGCGTTATGCGTTATGCGTTATGCGTTATGCGTTATGCGTTATGCGTTATGCGTTATGCGTTATGCGTTCTGCGTTGTGCGTTGTGCGTTGTGCGTTGTGCGTTCTGCGTTATGCGTTATGCGTTATGCGTTATGCGTTATGCGTTATGCGTTATGCGTTATGCGTTATGCGTTATGCGTTATGCGTTATGCGTTATGCGTTATGCGTTATGCGTTATGCGTTCTGCGTTGTGCGTTGTGCGTTGTGCGTTGTGCGTTCTGCGTTATGCGTTATGCGTTATGCGTTATGCGTTATGCGTTATGCGTTATGCGTTATGCGTTATGCGTTATGCGTTATGCGTTATGCGTTATGCGTTATGCGTTATGCGTTATGCGTTATGCGTTATGCGTTATGCGTTATGCGTTATGCGTTATGCGTTATGCGTTATGCGTTATGCGTTATGCGTTATGCGTTATGCGTTATGCGTTATGCGTTCTGCGTTGTGCGTTGTGCGTTGTGCGTTGTGCGTTCTGCGTTATGCGTTATGCGTTATGCGTTATGCGTTATGCGTTATGCGTTATGCGTTATGCGTTATGCGTTATGCGTTATGCGTTATGCGTTATGCGTTATGCGTTATGCGTTATGCGTTATGCGTTATGCGTTATGCGTTATGCGTATGCGTTATGCGTTATGCGTTATGCGTTATGCGTTATGCGTTATGCGTTATGCGTTATGCGTTATGCGTTATGCGTTATGCGTTATGCGTTATGCGTTATGCGTTATGCGTTATGCGTTATGCGTTATGCGTTATGCGTTATGCGTTATGACTTTTGCATTATGCATTATGCGTTATGGCATATGCGTTATGCGTTATCCGTTATGCGTTACGCGTTATGCGTTATGCGTTATGCGTTATGCGTTATGCGTTATGCGTTATGCGTTATGCGTTATGCGTTATGCGTTATGCGTTATGCGTTATGCGTTATGCGTTATGCGTTATGCGTTATGCGTTATGCGTTATGCGTTATGCGTTATGCGTTATGCGTTATGCGTTATGCGTTATGACTTTTGCATTATGCATTATGCGTTATGCCATATGCGTTATGCGTTATCCGTTATGCGTTACGCGTTATGCGTTATGCGTTATGCGTTATGCGTTATGCGTTATGCGTTATGCGTTATGCGTTATGCGTTATGCGTTATGCGTTATGCGTTATGCGTTATGCGTTATGCGTTATGCGTTATGCGTTTTGCGTTACGCGTTAAGCGTTATGCGTTATGCGTTATGCGTTTTGCGTTAAGCGATATTTGCGTTATGGGTTATGCGTTATGCGTTATGTGTTATGCGTTATGCGTTATGCGTTATGCGTTATTCGTTATGCGTTATGCGTTATGCGTTATGCGTTATGCGTTATGCGTTATGCGTTAGGCGTTATGCGTTATGCGTTATGCGTTATGCGTTATGCGTTATGCGTTATGCGTTATGCGTTATGCATTATGCGCTATGCGTTATGCGTTATGCGTTATGCGTTATGCGTTATGCGTTATGCGTTATGCGTTATGCGTTATGCGTTATGCGTTATGCGTTATGCGTTAAGCGTTATTTGCGTTATGCGTTATGCGTTATGCGTTATGCGTTATGCGTTATGCGTTATGCGTTATGCGTTATGCGTTATGCGTTATGCGTTATGCGTTATGCGTTATGCGTTATGCGTTATGCGTTATGCGTTATGCGTTATGCGTTATGCGTTATGCGTTATGCGTTATGCGTTATGCGTTATGCGTTATGCGTTATGCGTTATGCGTTATGCGTTATGCGTTATGCGTTATGCGTTATGCGTTATGCGTTATGCGTTATGCGTTATGCGTTATGCGTTATGCGTTATGCGTTATGCGTTATGCGTTATGCGTTATGCGTTATGCGTTATGCGTTATGCGTTATGCGTTATGCGTTATGCGTTATGCGTTATGCGTTATGCGTTATGCGTTATGCGTTTTGCGTTACGCGTTAAGCGTTATGCGTTATGCGTTATGCGTTTTGCGTTAAGCGATATTTGCGTTATGGGTTATGCGTTATGCGTTATGTGTTATGCGTTATGCGTTATGCGTTATGCGTTATTCGTTATGCGTTATGCGTTATGCGTTATGCGTTATGCGTTATGCGTTATGCGTTAGGCGTTATGCGTTATGCGTTATGCGTTATGCGTTATGCGTTATGCGTTATGCGTTATGCGTTATGCGTTATGCATTATGCGCTATGCGTTATGCGTTATGCGTTATGCGTTATGCGTTATGCGTTATGCGTTATGCGTTATGCGTTATGCGTTATGCGTTATGCGTTAAGCGTTATTTGCGTTATGCGTTATGCGTTATGCGTTATGCGTTATGCGTTATGCGTTATGCGTTATGCGTTATGCGTTATGCGTTATGCGTTATGCGTTATGCGTTATGCGTTATGCGTTATGCGTTATGCGTTATGCGTTATGCGTTATGCGTTATGCGTTATGCGTTATGCGTTATGCGTTATGCGTTATGCGTTATGCGTTATGCGTTATGCGTTATGCGTTATGCGTTATGCGTTATGCGTTATGCGTTATGCGTTATGCGTTATGCGTTATGCTTTATGCGTTTTGCGTTACGCGTTAAGCGTTATGCGTTATGCGTTATGCGTTTTGCGTTAAGCGTTATTTGCGTTATGGGTTATGCGTTATGCGTTATGCGTTATGCGTTATGCGTTATGCGTTATGCGTTCTGCGTTGTGCGTTGTGCGTTGTGCGTTGTGCGTTCTGCGTTATGCGTTATGCGTTATGCGTTATGCGTTATGCGTTATGCGTTATGCGTTATGCGTTATGCGTTATGCGTTATGCGTTATGCGTTATGCGTTATGCGTTATGCGTTATGCGTTATGCGTTATGCGTTCTGCGTTGTGCGTTGTGCGTTGTGCGTTATGCGTTATGCGTTATGCGTTATGCGTTATGCGTTATGCGTTATGCGTTATGCGTTATGCGTTATGCGTTATGCGTTATGCGTTATGCGTTATGCGTTATGCGTTATGCGTTATGCGTTATGCGTTATGCGTTATGCGTTATGCGTTATGCGTTATGCGTTATGCGTTATGCGTTATGCGTTATGCGTTATGCGTTATGCGTTATGCGTTATGCGTTATGCGTTATGCGTTATGCGTTATGCGTTATGCGTTATGCGTTATGCGTTATGCGTTATGCGTTATGCGTTATGCGTTATGCGTTATGCGTTATGCGTTATGCGTTATGCGTTATGCGTTATGCGTTATGCGTTATGCGTTATGCGTTATGCGTTATGCGTTATGCGTTATGCGTTATGCGTTATGCGTTATGCGTTATGCGTTATGCGTTATGCGTTATGCGTTATGCGTTTTGCGTTACGCGTTAAGCGTTATGCGTTATGCGTTATGCGTTATGCGTTTTGCGTTAAGCGTTATTTGCGTTATGGGTTATGCGTTATGCGTTATGCGTTATGCGTTATGCGTTATGCGTTATGCGTTATTCGTTATGCGTTATGCGTTATGCGTTATGCGTTATGCGTTATGCGTTATGCGTTAGGCGTTATGCGTTATGCGTTATGCGTTATGCGTTATGCGTTATGCGTTATGCGTTATGCGTTATGCGTTATGCGTTATGCGTTATGCGTTATGCGTTATGCGTTATGCGTTATGCGTTATGCGTTATGCGTTATGCGTTATGCGTTATGCGTATGCGTTATGCGTTATGCGTTATGCGTTATGCGTTATGCGTTATGCGTTATGCGTTATGCGTTATGCGTTATGCGTTATGCGTTATGCGTTATGCGTTATGCGTTATGCGTTATGCGTTATGCGTTATGCGTTATGCGTTATGCGTTATGCGTTATGCGTTATGCGTTATGCGTTATGCGTTATGCGTTATGCGTTATGCGTTATGCGTTATGCGTTATGCGTTATGCGTTATGCGTTATGCGTTATGCGTTATGCGTTATGCGTTATGCGTTATGCGTTATGCGTTATGCGTTATGCGTTATGCGTTATGCGTTATGCGTTATGCGTTATGCGTTATGCGTTATGCGTTATGCGTTATGCGTTATGCGTTATGCGTTATGCGTTATGCGTTATGCGTTATGCGTTATGCGTTATGCGTTATTGCGTTATGCGTTATGCGTTATGCGTTATGCGTTATGCGTTATGCGTTATGACTTTTGCATTATGCATTATGCGTTATGCCATATGCGTTATGCGTTATCCGTTATGCGTTACGCGTTATGCGTTATGCGTTATGCGTTATGCGTTATGCGTTATGCGTTATGCGTTATGCGTTATGCGTTATGCGTTATGCGTTATGCGTTATGCGTTTTGCGTTACGCGTTAAGCGTTATGCGTTATGCGTTATGCGTTTTGCGTTAAGCGATATTTGCGTTATGGGTTATGCGTTATGCGTTATGTGTTATGCGTTATGCGTTATGCGTTATGCGTTATTCGTTATGCGTTATGCGTTATGCGTTATGCGTTATGCGTTATGCGTTATGCGTTAGGCGTTATGCGTTATGCGTTATGCGTTATGCGTTATGCGTTATGCGTTATGCGTTATGCGTTATGCGTTATGCGTTATGCGTTATGCGTTATGCGTTATGCGTTATGCGTTATGCGTTATGCGTTATGCGTTATGCGTTATGCGTTATGCGTTATGCGTTATGCGTTATGCGTTATGCGTTATGCGTTATGCGTTATGCGTTATGCGTTCTGCGTTATGCGTTATGCGTTATGCGTTATGCGTTAGGCGTTATGGGTTTTGCGTTATGCGTAATGCGTTATGCGTTATGCGTTATGCGTTATGCGTTATGCGTTATGCGTTATGCGTTATGCGTTATGCGTTATGCGTTATGCGTTATGCGTTATGCGTTATGCGTTATGCGTTATGCGTTATGCGTTATGCGTTATGCGTTATGCGTTATGCGTTATGCGTTATGCGTTATGCGTTATGCGTTATGCGTTATACGTTATGCGTTATGCGTTATGCGTTATGCGTTATGCGTTATGCGTTATGCGTTATGCGTTATGCGTTATGCGTTATGCGTTATGCGTTATGCGTTTTGCGTTACGCGTTAAGCGTTATGCGTTATGCGTTATGCGTTTTGCGTTAAGCGTTATTTGCGTTATGGGTTATGCGTTATGCGTTATGCGTTATGCGTTATGCGTTATGCGTTATGCGTTATGCGTTTTGCGTTACGCGTTAAGCGTTATGCGTTATGCGTTATGCGTTTTGCGTTAAGCGTTATTTGCGTTATGGGTTATGCGTTATGCGTTATGCGTTATGCGTTATGCGTTATGCGTTATGCGTTATGCGTTATGCGTTATGCGTTATGCGTTATGCGTTGTGCGTTGTGCGTTGTGCGTTGTGCGTTGTGCGTTATGCGTTATGCGTTATGCGTTATGCGTTATGCGTTATGCGTTATGCGTTATGCGTTATGCGTTATGCGTTATGCGTTATGCGTTATGCGTTATGCGTTATGCGTTATGCGTTATGCGTTATGCGTTATGCGTTATGCGTTATGCGTTATGCGTTATGCGTTATGCGTTATGCGTTATGCGTTATGCGTTATGCGTTATGCGTTATGCGTTATGCGTTATGCGTTATGCGTTATGCGTTATGCGTTATGCGTTATGCGTTATGCGTTATGCGTTATGCGTTATGCGTTATGCGTTATGCGTTATGCGTTATGACTTTTGCATTATGCATTATGCGTTATGCCATATGCGTTATGCGTTATCCGTTATGCGTTACGCGTTATGCGTTATGCGTTATGCGTTATGCGTTATGCGTTATGCGTTATGCGTTATGCGTTATGCGTTATGCGTTATGCGTTATGCGTTATGCGTTATGCGTTATGCGTTTTGCGTTACGCGTTAAGCGTTATGCGTTATGCGTTATGCGTTTTGCGTTAAGCGATATTTGCGTTATGGGTTACGCGTTATGCGTTATGTGTTATGCGTTATGCGTTATGCGTTATGCGTTATTCGTTATGCGTTATGCGTTATGCGTTATGCGTTATGCGTTATGCGTTATGCGTTAGGCGTTATGCGTTATGCGTTATGCGTTATGCGTTATGCGTTATGCGTTATGCGTTATGCGTTATGCATTATGCGCTATGCGTTATGCGTTATGCGTTATGCGTTATGCGTTATGCGTTATGCGTTATGCGTTATGCGTTATGCGTTATGCGTTATGCGTTAAGCGTTATTTGCGTTATGCGTTATGCGTTATGCGTTATGCGTTATGCGTTATGCGTTATGCGTTATGCGTTATGCGTTATGCGTTATGCGTTATGCGTTATGCGTTATGCGTTATGCGTTATGCGTTATGCGTTAGGCGTTATGCGTTATGCGTTATGCGTTATGCGTTATGCGTTCTGCGTTGTGCGTTGTGCGTTGTGCGTTGTGCGTTGTGCGTTGTGCGTTATGCGTTATGCGTTATGCGTTATGCGTTATGCGTTATGCGTTATGCGTTATGCGTTGTGAGTTTTGCGTTATGCGTTATGCGTTATGCGTAATGCGTTATGCGTTATGCGTTATGCGTTATGCGTTATGCGTTATGCGTTATGCGTTATGCGTTATGCGTTATGCGTTATGCGTTATGCGTTATGCGTTATGCGTTATGCGTTATGCGTTATGCGTTATGCGTTATGCGTTATGCGTTATGCGTTATGCGTTATGCGTTATGCGTTATGCGTTATGCGTTATGCGTTATGCGTTATGCGTTATGCGTTATGCGTTATGCGTTATGCGTTATGCGTTATGCGTTATGCGTTATGCGTTATGCGTTATGCGTTATGCGTTATGCGTTATGCGTTATGCGTTATGCGTTATGCGTTATGCGTTATGCGTTATGCGTTATGCGTTATGCGTTATGCGTTATGCGTTATGCGTTATGCGTTATGCGTTATGCGTTATGCGTTATGCGTTTTGCGTTACGCGTTAAGCGTTATGCGTTATGCGTTATGCGTTTTGCGTTAAGCGTTATTTGCGTTATGGTTTATGCGTTATGCGTTATGCGTTATGCGTTATGCGTTATGCGTTATGCGTTATGCGTTATGCGTTATGCGTTATGCGTTGTGCGTTGTGCGTTGTGCGTTGTGCGTTGTGCGTTGTGCGTTGTGCGTTATGCGTTGTGCGTTGTGCGTTATGCGTTATGCGTTATGCGTTATGCGTTATGCGTTATGCGTTATGCGTTATGCGTTATGCGTTATGCGTTATGCGTTATGCGTTATGCGTTATGCGTTATGCGTTATGCGTTATGCGTTCTGCGTTATGCGTTATGCGTTATGCGTTATGCGTTAGGCGTTATGGGTTTTGCGTTATGCGTAATGCGTTATGCGTTATGCGTTATGCGTTATGCGTTATGCGTTATGCGTTATGCGTTATGCGTTATGCGTTATGCGTTATGCGTTATGCGTTATGCGTTATGCGTTATGCGTTATGCGTTATGCGTTATGCGTTATGCGTTATGCGTTATGCGTTATGCGTTATGCGTTATGCGTTATGCGTTATGCGTTATGCGTTATGCGTTATGCGTTAGGCGTTATGGGTTTTGCGTTATGCGTAATGCGTTATGCGTTATGCGTTATGCGTTATGCGTTATGCGTTATGCGTTATGCGTTATGCGTTATGCGTTATGCGTTATGCGTTATGCGTTATGCGTTATGCGTTATGCGTTATGCGTTATGCGTTTTGCGTTACGCGTTAAGCGTTATGCGTTATGCGTTATGCGTTTTGCGTTAAGCGTTATTTGCGTTATGGTTTATGCGTTATGCGTTATGCGTTATGCGTTATGCGTTATGCGTTATGCGTTATGCGTTATGCGTTATGCGTTATGCGTTGTGCGTTGTGCGTTGTGCGTTGTGCGTTGTGCGTTGTGCGTTGTGCGTTATGCGTTGTGCGTTGTGCGTTATGCGTTATGCGTTATGCGTTATGCGTTATGCGTTATGCGTTATGCGTTATGCGTTATGCGTTATGCGTTATGCGTTATGCGTTATGCGTTATGCGTTATGCGTTATGCGTTATGCGTTATGCGTTATGCGTTATGCGTTATGCGTTATGCGTTATGCGTTATGCGTTATGCGTTATGCGTTATGCGTTATGCGTTATGCGTTATGCGTTATGCGTTATGCGTTATGCGTTATGCGTTATGCGTTATGACTTTTGCATTATGCATTATGCGTTATGCCATATGCGTTATGCGTTATCCGTTATGCGTTACGCGTTATGCGTTATGCGTTATGCGTTATGCGTTATGCGTTATGCGTTATGCGTTATGCGTTATGCGTTATGCGTTATGCGTTATGCGTTATGCGTTATGCGTTATGCGTTATGCGTTTTGCGTTACGCGTTAAGCGTTATGCGTTATGCGTTATGCGTTTTGCGTTAAGCGATATTTGCGTTATGGGTTATGCGTTATGCGTTATGTGTTATGCGTTATGCGTTATGCGTTATGCGTTATTCGTTATGCGTTATGCGTTATGCGTTATGCGTTATGCGTTATGCGTTATGCGTTAGGCGTTATGCGTTATGCGTTATGCGTTATGCGTTATGCGTTATGCGTTATGCGTTATGCGTTATGCATTATGCGCTATGCGTTATGCGTTATGCGTTATGCGTTATGCGTTATGCGTTATGCGTTATGCGTTATGCGTTATGCGTTATGCGTTATGCGTTATGCGTTAAGCGTTATTTGCGTTATGCGTTATGCGTTATGCGTTATGCGTTATGCGTTATGCGTTATGCGTTATGCGTTATGCGTTATGCGTTATGCGTTATGCGTTATGCGTTCTGCGTTGTGCGTTGTGCGTTGTGCGTTATGCGTTAGGCGTTATGCGTTATGCGTTATGCGTTATGCGTTATGCGTTATGCGTTATGCGTTATGCGTTATGCATTATGCGCTATGCGTTATGCGTTATGCGTTATGCGTTATGCGTTATGCGTTATGCGTTATGCGTTATGCGTTATGCGTTATGCGTTAAGCGTTATTTGCGTTATGCGTTATGCGTTATGCGTTATGCGTTATGCGTTATGCGTTATGCGTTATGCGTTATGCGTTATGCGTTATGCGTTATGCGTTATGCGTTATGCGTTATGCGTTATGCGTTATGCGTTATGCGTTATGCGTTATGCGTTATGCGTTATGCGTTATGCGTTATGCGTTATGCGTTATGCGTTCTGCGTTGTGCGTTGTGCGTTGTGCGTTGTGCGTTCTGCGTTATGCGTTATGCGTTATGCGTTATGCGTTATGCGTTATGCGTTATGCGTTATGCGTTATGCGTTATGCGTTATGCGTTATGCGTTATGCGTTATGCGTTATGCGTTATGCGTTATGCGTTATGCGTTATGCGTTATGCGTTATGCGTTATGCGTTATGCGTTATGCGTTATGCGTTATGCGTTATGACTTTTGCATTATGCATTATGCGTTATGCCATATGCGTTATGCGTTATCCGTTATGCGTTACGCGTTATGCGTTATGCGTTATGCGTTATGCGTTATGCGTTATGCGTTATGCGTTATGCGTTATGCGTTATGCGTTATGCGTTATGCGTTATGCGTTATGCGTTATGCGTTTTGCGTTACGCGTTAAGCGTTATGCGTTATGCGTTATGCGTTTTGCGTTAAGCGATATTTGCGTTATGGGTTATGCGTTATGCGTTATGTGTTATGCGTTATGCGTTATGCGTTATGCGTTATTCGTTATGCGTTATGCGTTATGCGTTATGCGTTATGCGTTATGCGTTATGCGTTATGCGTTATGCGTTATGCGTTATGCGTTAAGCGTTATTTGCGTTATGCGTTATGCGTTATGCGTTATGCGTTATGCGTTATGCGTTATGCGTTATGCGTTATGCGTTATGCGTTATGCGTTATGCGTTATGCGTTATGCGTTATGCGTTATGCGTTATGCGTTATGCGTTATGCGTTATGCGTTATGCGTTATGCGTTATGCGTTATGCGTTATGCGTTATGCGTTATGCGTTATGCGTTATGCGTTATGCGTTATGCGTTATGCGTTATGCGTTATGCGTTATGCGTTATGCGTTATGCGTTATGCGTTATGCGTTATGCGTTATGCGTTATGCGTTATGCGTTATGCGTTATGCGTTATGCGTTATGCGTTATGCGTTATGCGTTATGCGTTATGCGTTATGCGTTATGCGTTATGCGTTATGCGTTTTGCGTTACGCGTTAAGCGTTATGCGTTATGCGTTATGCGTTTTGCGTTAAGCGATATTTGCGTTATGGGTTATGCGTTATGCGTTATGTGTTATGCGTTATGCGTTATGCGTTATGCGTTATTCGTTATGCGTTATGCGTTATGCGTTATGCGTTATGCGTTATGCGTTATGCGTTAGGCGTTATGCGTTATGCGTTATGCGTTATGCGTTATGCGTTATGCGTTATGCGTTATGCGTTATGCGTTATGCATTATGCGCTATGCGTTATGCGTTATGCGTTATGCGTTATGCGTTATGCGTTATGCGTTATGCGTTATGCGTTATGCGTTAAGCGTTATTTGCGTTATGCGTTATGCGTTATGCGTTATGCGTTATGCGTTATGCGTTATGCGTTATGCGTTATGCGTTATGCGTTATGCGTTATGCGTTATGCGTTATGCGTTATGCGTTATGCGTTATGCGTTATGCGTTATGCGTTATGCGTTATGCGTTATGCGTTATGCGTTATGCGTTATGCGTTATGCGTTATGCGTTATGCGTTATGCGTTATGCGTTATGCGTTATGCGTTATGCGTTATGCGTTATGCGTTATGCGTTATGCGTTATGCTTTATGCGTTTTGCGTTACGCGTTAAGCGTTATGCGTTATGCGTTATGCGTTTTGCGTTAAGCGTTATTTGCGTTATGGGTTATGCGTTATGCGTTATGCGTTATGCGTTATGCGTTATGCGTTATGCGTTCTGCGTTGTGCGTTGTGCGTTGTGCGTTGTGCGTTCTGCGTTATGCGTTATGCGTTATGCGTTATGCGTTATGCGTTATGCGTTATGCGTTATGCGTTATGCGTTATGCGTTATGCGTTATGCGTTATGCGTTATGCGTTATGCGTTATGCGTTATGCGTTATGCGTTATGCGTTATGCGTTATGCGTTATGCGTTATGCGTTATGCGTTATGCGTTTTGCGTTACGCGTTAAGCGTTATGCGTTATGCGTTATGCGTTTTGCGTTAAGCGATATTTGCGTTATGGGTTACGCGTTATGCGTTATGTGTTATGCGTTATGCGTTATGCGTTATGCGTTATTCGTTATGCGTTATGCGTTATGCGTTATGCGTTATGCGTTATGCGTTATGCGTTAGGCGTTATGCGTTATGCGTTATGCGTTATGCGTTATGCGTTATGCGTTATGCGTTATGCGTTATGCATTATGCGCTATGCGTTATGCGTTATGCGTTATGCGTTATGCGTTATGCGTTATGCGTTATGCGTTATGCGTTATGCGTTATGCGTTATGCGTTATGCGTTAAGCGTTATTTGCGTTATGCGTTATGCGTTATGCGTTATGCGTTATGCGTTATGCGTTATGCGTTATGCGTTATGCGTTATGCGTTATGCGTTATGCGTTATGCGTTATGCGTTATGCGTTATGCGTTATGCGTTAGGCGTTATGCGTTATGCGTTATGCGTTATGCGTTATGCGTTCTGCGTTGTGCGTTGTGCGTTGTGCGTTGTGCGTTGTGCGTTGTGCGTTATGCGTTATGCGTTATGCGTTATGCGTTATGCGTTATGCGTTATGCGTTATGCGTTGTGAGTTTTGCGTTATGCGTTATGCGTTATGCGTAATGCGTTATGCGTTATGCGTTATGCGTTATGCGTTATGCGTTATGCGTTATGCGTTATGCGTTATGCGTTATGCGTTATGCGTTATGCGTTATGCGTTATGCGTTATGCGTTATGCGTTATGCGTTATGCGTTATGCGTTATGCGTTATGCGTTATGCGTTATGCGTTATGCGTTATGCGTTATGCGTTATGCGTTATGCGTTATGCGTTATGCGTTATGCGTTATGCGTTATGCGTTATGCGTTATGCGTTATGCGTTATGCGTTATGCGTTATGCGTTATGCGTTATGCGTTATGCGTTATGCGTTATGCGTTATGCGTTATGCGTTATGCGTTATGCGTTATGCGTTATGCGTTATGCGTTATGCGTTATGCGTTATGCGTTATGCGTTATGCGTTATGCGTTATGCGTTATGCGTTATGCGTTATGCGTTTTGCGTTACGCGTTAAGCGTTATGCGTTATGCGTTATGCGTTTTGCGTTAAGCGTTATTTGCGTTATGGTTTATGCGTTATGCGTTATGCGTTATGCGTTATGCGTTATGCGTTATGCGTTATGCGTTATGCGTTATGCGTTATGCGTTATGCGTTGTGCGTTGTGTGTTGTGCGTTGTGCGTTGTGCGTTGTGCGTTGTGCGTTATGCGTTGTGCGTTGTGCGTTATGCGTTATGCGTTATGCGTTATGCGTTATGCGTTATGCGTTATGCGTTATGCGTTATGCGTTATGCGTTATGCGTTATGCGTTATGCGTTATGCGTTATGCGTTATGCGTTATGCGTTATGCGTTCTGCGTTATGCGTTATGCGTTATGCGTTATGCGTTAGGCGTTATGGGTTTTGCGTTATGCGTAATGCGTTATGCGTTATGCGTTATGCGTTATGCGTTATGCGTTATGCGTTATGCGTTATGCGTTATGCGTTATGCGTTATGCGTTATGCGTTATGCGTTATGCGTTATGCGTTATGCGTTATGCGTTATGCGTTATGCGTTATGCGTTATGCGTTATGCGTTATGCGTTATGCGTTATGCGTTATGCGTTATGCGTTAGGCGTTATGGGTTTTGCGTTATGCGTAATGCGTTATGCGTTATGCGTTATGCGTTATGCGTTATGCGTTATGCGTTATGCGTTATGCGTTATGCGTTATGCGTTATGCGTTATGCGTTATGCGTTATGCGTTATGCGTTATGCGTTATGCGTTATGCGTTTTGCGTTACGCGTTAAGCGTTATGCGTTATGCGTTATGCGTTTTGCGTTAAGCGTTATTTGCGTTATGGTTTATGCGTTATGCGTTATGCGTTATGCGTTATGCGTTATGCGTTATGCGTTATGCGTTATGCGTTATGCGTTATGCGTTGTGCGTTGTGCGTTGTGCGTTGTGCGTTGTGCGTTGTGCGTTGTGCGTTGTGCGTTGTGCGTTATGCGTTGTGCGTTGTGCGTTATGCGTTATGCGTTATGCGTTATGCGTTATGCGTTATGCGTTATGCGTTATGCGTTATGCGTTATGCGTTATGCGTTATGCGTTATGCGTTATGCGTTATGCGTTATGCGTTATGCGTTATGCGTTATGCGTTATGCGTTATGCGTTATGCGTTATGCGTTATGCGTTATGCGTTATGCGTTATGCGTTATGCGTTATGCGTTATGCGTTATGCGTTATGCGTTATGCGTTATGCGTTATGCGTTATGACTTTTGCATTATGCATTATGCGTTATGCCATATGCGTTATGCGTTATCCGTTATGCGTTACGCGTTATGCGTTATGCGTTATGCGTTATGCGTTATGCGTTATGCGTTATGCGTTATGCGTTATGCGTTATGCGTTATGCGTTATGCGTTATGCGTTATGCGTTATGCGTTATGCGTTATGCGTTTTGCGTTACGCGTTAAGCGTTATGCGTTATGCGTTATGCGTTTTGCGTTAAGCGATATTTGCGTTATGGGTTATGCGTTATGCGTTATGTGTTATGCGTTATGCGTTATGCGTTATGCGTTATTCGTTATGCGTTATGCGTTATGCGTTATGCGTTATGCGTTATGCGTTATGCGTTAGGCGTTATGCGTTATGCGTTATGCGTTATGCGTTATGCGTTATGCGTTATGCGTTATGCGTTATGCATTATGCGCTATGCGTTATGCGTTATGCGTTATGCGTTATGCGTTATGCGTTATGCGTTATGCGTTATGCGTTATGCGTTATGCGTTATGCGTTATGCGTTAAGCGTTATTTGCGTTATGCGTTATGCGTTATGCGTTATGCGTTATGCGTTATGCGTTATGCGTTATGCGTTATGCGTTATGCGTTATGCGTTATGCGTTATGCGTTCTGCGTTGTGCGTTGTGCGTTGTGCGTTATGCGTTAGGCGTTATGCGTTATGCGTTATGCGTTATGCGTTATGCGTTATGCGTTATGCGTTATGCGTTATGCATTATGCGCTATGCGTTATGCGTTATGCGTTATGCGTTATGCGTTATGCGTTATGCGTTATGCGTTATGCGTTATGCGTTAAGCGTTATTTGCGTTATGCGTTATGCGTTATGCGTTATGCGTTATGCGTTATGCGTTATGCGTTATGCGTTATGCGTTATGCGTTATGCGTTATGCGTTATGCGTTATGCGTTATGCGTTATGCGTTATGCGTTATGCGTTATGCGTTATGCGTTATGCGTTATGCGTTATGCGTTATGCGTTATGCGTTCTGCGTTGTGCGTTGTGCGTTGTGCGTTGTGCGTTCTGCGTTATGCGTTATGCGTTATGCGTTATGCGTTATGCGTTATGCGTTATGCGTTATGCGTTATGCGTTATGCGTTATGCGTTATGCGTTATGCGTTATGCGTTATGCGTTATGCGTTATGCGTTATGCGTTATGCGTTATGCGTTATGCGTTATGCGTTATGCGTTATGCGTTATGACTTTTGCATTATGCATTATGCGTTATGCCATATGCGTTATGCGTTATCCGTTATGCGTTACGCGTTATGCGTTATGCGTTATGCGTTATGCGTTATGCGTTATGCGTTATGCGTTATGCGTTATGCGTTATGCGTTATGCGTTATGCGTTATGCGTTATGCGTTATGCGTTTTGCGTTACGCGTTAAGCGTTATGCGTTATGCGTTATGCGTTTTGCGTTAAGCGATATTTGCGTTATGGGTTATGCGTTATGCGTTATGTGTTATGCGTTATGCGTTATGCGTTATGCGTTATTCGTTATGCGTTATGCGTTATGCGTTATGCGTTATGCGTTATGCGTTATGCGTTATGCGTTATGCGTTATGCGTTATGCGTTAAGCGTTATTTGCGTTATGCGTTATGCGTTATGCGTTATGCGTTATGCGTTATGCGTTATGCGTTATGCGTTATGCGTTATGCGTTATGCGTTATGCGTTATGCGTTATGCGTTATGCGTTATGCGTTATGCGTTATGCGTTATGCGTTATGCGTTATGCGTTATGCGTTATGCGTTATGCGTTATGCGTTATGCGTTATGCGTTATGCGTTATGCGTTATGCGTTATGCGTTATGCGTTATGCGTTATGCGTTATGCGTTATGCGTTATGCGTTATGCGTTATGCGTTATGCGTTATGCGTTATGCGTTATGCGTTATGCGTTATGCGTTATGCGTTATGCGTTATGCGTTATGCGTTATGCGTTATGCGTTATGCGTTATGCGTTATGCGTTATGCGTTATGCGTTATGCGTTATGCGTTTTGCGTTACGCGTTAAGCGTTATGCGTTATGCGTTATGCGTTTTGCGTTAAGCGATATTTGCGTTATGGGTTATGCGTTATGCGTTATGTGTTATGCGTTATGCGTTATGCGTTATGCGTTATTCGTTATGCGTTATGCGTTATGCGTTATGCGTTATGCGTTATGCGTTATGCGTTAGGCGTTATGCGTTATGCGTTATGCGTTATGCGTTATGCGTTATGCGTTATGCGTTATGCGTTATGCGTTATGCATTATGCGCTATGCGTTATGCGTTATGCGTTATGCGTTATGCGTTATGCGTTATGCGTTATGCGTTATGCGTTATGCGTTAAGCGTTATTTGCGTTATGCGTTATGCGTTATGCGTTATGCGTTATGCGTTATGCGTTATGCGTTATGCGTTATGCGTTATGCGTTATGCGTTATGCGTTATGCGTTATGCGTTATGCGTTATGCGTTATGCGTTATGCGTTATGCGTTATGCGTTATGCGTTATGCGTTATGCGTTATGCGTTATGCGTTATGCGTTATGCGTTATGCGTTATGCGTTATGCGTTATGCGTTATGCGTTATGCGTTATGCGTTATGCGTTATGCGTTATGCGTTATGCTTTATGCGTTTTGCGTTACGCGTTAAGCGTTATGCGTTATGCGTTTTGCGTTAAGCGTTATTTGCGTTATGGGTTATGCGTTATGCGTTATGCGTTATGCGTTATGCGTTATGCGTTATGCGTTCTGCGTTGTGCGTTGTGCGTTGTGCGTTGTGCGTTCTGCGTTATGCGTTATGCGTTATGCGTTATGCGTTATGCGTTATGCGTTATGCGTTATGCGTTATGCGTTATGCGTTATGCGTTATGCGTTATGCGTTATGCGTTATGCGTTATGCGTTCTGCGTTGTGCGTTGTGCGTTGTGCGTTGTGCGTTGTGCGTTCTGCGTTATGCGTTATGCGTTATGCGTTATGCGTTATGCGTTATGCGTTATGCGTTATGCGTTATGCGTTATGCGTTATGCGTTATGCGTTATGCGTTATGCGTTATGCGTTATGCGTTATGCGTTATGCGTTATGCGTTATGCGTTATGCGTTATGCGTTATGCGTTATGCGTTATGCGTTATGCGTTATGCGTTATGCGTTATGCGTTATGCGTTATGCGTTATGCGTTATGCGTTATGCGTTATGCGTTATGCGTTATGCGTTATGCGTTATGCGTTATGCGTTATGCGTTATGCGTTATGCGTTATGCGTTATGCGTTATGCGTTATGCGTTATGCGTTATGCGTTATGCGTTATGCGTTATGCGTTATGCGTTATGCGTTATGCGTTATGCGTTATGCGTTATGCGTTATGCGTTATGCGTTATGCGTTATGCGTTATGCGTTATGCGTTATGCGTTATGCGTTATGCGTTATGCGTTATGCGTTATGCGTTATGCGTTATGCGTTATGCGTTATGCGTTATGCGTTATGCGTTATGCGTTATGCGTTATGCGTTATGCGTTATGCGTTATGCGTTTTGCGTTACGCGTTAAGCGTTATGCGTTATGCGTTATGCGTTATGCGTTTTGCGTTAAGCGTTATTTGCGTTATGGGTTATGCGTTATGCGTTATGCGTTATGCGTTATGCGTTATGCGTTATGCGTTATTCGTTATGCGTTATGCGTTATGCGTTATGCGTTATGCGTTATGCGTTATGCGTTAGGCGTTATGCGTTATGCGTTATGCGTTATGCGTTATGCGTTATGCGTTATGCGTTATGCGTTATGCGTTATGCGTTATGCGTTATGCGTTATGCGTTATGCGTTATGCGTTATGCGTTATGCGTTATGCGTTATGCGTTATGCGTTATGCGTTATGCGGTATGCGTTATGCGTTATGCGTTATGCGTTATGCGTTATGCGTTATGCGTTATGCGTTATGCGTTATGCGTTATGCGTTATGCGTTATGCGTTATGCGTTATGCGTTATGCGTTATGCGTTATGCGTTATGCGTTATGCGTTATGCGTTCTGCGTTGTGCGTTGTGCGTTGTGCGTTGTGCGTTGTGCGTTATGCGTTATGCGTTATGCGTTATGCGTTATGCGTTATGCGTTATGCGTTATGCGTTATGCGTTATGCGTTATGCGTTATGCGTTATGCGTTATGCGTTATGCGTTATGCGTTATGCGTTATGCGTTATGCGTTATGCGTTATGCGTTATGCGTTATGCGTTATGCGTTATGCGTTATGCGTTATGCGTTATGCGTTATGCGTTATGCGTTATGCGTTATGCGTTATGCGTTATGCGTTATGCGTTATGCGTTATGCGTTATGCGTTATGCGTTATGCGTTATGCGTTATGCGTTATGCGTTATGCGTTATGCGTTATGCGTTATGCGTTATGCGTTATGCGTTATGCGTTATGCGTTATGCGTTATGCGTTATGCGTTATGCGTTATGCGTTATGCGTTATGCGTTATGACTTTTGCATTATGCATTATGCGTTATGCCATATGCGTTATGCGTTATCCGTTATGCGTTACGCGTTATGCGTTATGCGTTATGCGTTATGCGTTATGCGTTATGCGTTATGCGTTATGCGTTATGCGTTATGCGTTATGCGTTATGCGTTATGCGTTTTGCGTTACGCGTTAAGCGTTATGCGTTATGCGTTATGCGTTTTGCGTTAAGCGATATTTGCGTTATGGGTTATGCGTTATGCGTTATGTGTTATGCGTTATGCGTTATGCGTTATGCGTTATTCGTTATGCGTTATGCGTTATGCGTTATGCGTTATGCGTTATGCGTTATGCGTTAGGCGTTATGCGTTATGCGTTATGCGTTATGCGTTATGCGTTATGCGTTATGCGTTATGCGTTATGCATTATGCGCTATGCGTTATGCGTTATGCGTTATGCGTTATGCGTTATGCGTTATGCGTTATGCGTTATGCGTTATGCGTTATGCGTTATGCGTTATGCGTTAAGCGTTATTTGCGTTATGCGTTATGCGTTATGCGTTATGCGTTATGCGTTATGCGTTATGCGTTATGCGTTATGCGTTATGCGTTATGCGTTATGCGTTATGCGTTATGCGTTATGCGTTATGCGTTATGCGTTATGCGTTATGCGTTATGCGTTATGCGTTATGCGTTATGCGTTATGCGTTATGCGTTATGCGTTATGCGTTATGCGTTATGCGTTATGCGTTATGCGTTATGCGTTATGCGTTATGCGTTATGCGTTATGCGTTATGCGTTATGCGTTATGCGTTATGCGTTATGCGTTATGCGTTATGCGTTATGCGTTATGCGTTATGCGTTATGCGTTATGCGTTATGCGTTATGCGTTATGCGTTATGCGTTATGCGTTATGCTTTATGCGTTTTGCGTTACGCGTTAAGCGTTATGCGCTATGCGTTATGCGTTTTGCGTTAAGCGTTATTTGCGTTATGGGTTATGCGTTATGCGTTATGCGTTATGCGTTAAGCGTTATGCGTTATGCGTTCTGCGTTGTGCGTTGTGCGTTGTGCGTTGTGCGTTCTGCGTTATGCGTTATGCGTTATGCGTTATGCGTTATGCGTTATGCGTTATGCGTTATGCGTTATGCGTTATGCGTTATGCGTTATGCGTTATGCGTTATGCGTTATGCGTTATGCGTTATGCGTTATGCGTTATGCGTTATGCGTTATGCGTTATGCGTTATGCGTTATGCGTTATGCGTTATGCGTTATGCGTTATGCGTTATGCGTTATGCGTTATGCGTTATGCGTTATGCGTTATGCGTTATGCGTTATGCGTTATGCGTTATGCGTTATGCGTTATGCGTTATGCGTTATGCGTTATGCGTTATGCGTTATGCGTTATGCGTTATGCGTTATGCGTTATGCGTTATGCGTTATGCGTTATGCGTTATGCGTTATGCGTTATGACTTTTGCATTATGCATTATGCGTTATGCCATATGCGTTATGCGTTATCCGTTATGCGTTACGCGTTATGCGTTATGCGTTATGAGTTTTGCGTTACGCGTTATGCGTTATGCGTTATGCGTTATGCGTTATGCGTTATGCGTTATGCGTTATGCGTTATGCGTTATGCGTTATGCGTTATGCGTTATGCGTTATGCGTTATGCGTTATGCGTTATGCGTTATGCGTTATGCGTTATGCGTTGTGCGTTATGCGTTACGCGTTATGCGTTATGCGTTACGCGTTATGCGTTATGCGTTATACGTTATGCGTTATGCGTTATGACTTTTGCATTATGCGTTATGCGTTATGACTTTTGCATTATGCGTTATGCGTTATGCGTTATGCGTTATGCGTTATGCGTTATGCGTTATGCGTTATGCGTTATGCGTTATGCGTTATGCGTTATGCGTTATGCTTTATGCGTTATGCGTTATGCGTTATGCGTTATGCATTATGCGTTATGCGTTATGCGTTATGCGTTATGCGTTATGCGTTATGCGTTATGCGTTATGCGTTATGCGTTATGCGTTATGCGTTATGCGTTATGCGTTATGCGTTATGCGTTATGCGTTATGCGTTATGCGTTATGCGTTATACTTTATGCGTTATGCGTTATGCGTTATGCGTTATGCGTTATGCGTTATGCGTTATGCGTTATGCGTTATGCGTTATGTTTTATGCGTTATGCGTTATGACTTTTGCATTATGCGTTATGCCTTATGGTTTATACGTTATGCGTTATGCGTTATGCGTTATGCGTTATGCGTTATGCGTTATGCGTTATGCGTTATGCGTTATGCGTTATGCGTTTTGCGTTATTCGTTATGCGTTATGCGTTATGCGTTGTGAGTTTTCGTTATGCGTTATGCGTTATGCGTTATGCGTAATGCGTTATGCGTTATGCGTTATGCGTTATGCGTTATGCGTTATGCGTTATGCGTTATGCGTTATGCGTTATGCGTTATGCGTTATGCGTTATGCGTTATGCGTTATGCGTTATGCGTTATGCGTCATGCGTTATGCGTTATGCGTTATGCGTTATGCGTTATGCGTTATGCGTTATGCGTTATGCGTTATGCGTTATGCGTTATGCGTTATGCGTTATGCGTTATGCGTTATGCGTTATGCGTTATGCGTTATGCGTTATGCGTTATGCGTTATGCGTTATGCGTTTTGCGTTACGCGTTAAGCGTTATGCGTTATGCGTTATGCGTTTTGCGTTAAGCGTTATTTGCGTTATGGTTTATGCGTTATGCGTTATGCGTTATGCGTTATGCGTTATGCGTTATGCGTTATGCGTTATGCGTTATGCGTTATGCGTTGTGCGTTGTGCGTTGTGCGTTATGCGTTATGCGTTATGCGTTATGCGTTATGCGTTATGCGTTATGCGTCATGCGTTATGCGTTATGCGTTATGCGTTATGCGTTATGCGTTATGCGTTATGCGTTATGCGTTATGCGTTATGCGTTATGCGTTATGCGTTATGCGTTATGCGTTATGCGTTATGCGTTATGCGTTATGCGTTATGCGTTATGCGTTATGCGTTATGCGTTATGCGTTATGCGTTATGCGTTATGCGTTATGCGTTATGCGTTATGCGTTATGCGTTATGCGTTATGCGTTATGCGTTATGCGTTATGCGTTATGCGTTATGCGTTATGCGTTATGCGTTATGCGTTATGCGTTATGCGTTATGCGTTATGCGTTATGCGTTATGCGTTATGCGTTATGCGTTATGCGTTATGCGTTATGCGTTATGCGTTATGCGTTATGCGTTATGCGTTATGCGTTATGCGTTATGCGTTATGCGTTATGCGTTATGCGTTATGCGTTATGCGTTATGCGTTATGCGTTATGCGTTATGCGTTATGCGTTATGCGTTATGCGTTATGCGTTATGCGTTATGCGTTATGCGTTATGCGTTTTGCGTTACGCGTTAAGCGTTAAGCGTTATGCGTTATGCGTTATGCGTTTTGCGTTAAGCGTTATTTGCGTTATGGGTTATGCGTTATGCGTTATGCGTTATGCGTTATGCGTTATGCGTTATGCGTTATTCGTTATGCGTTATGCGTTATGCGTTATGCGTTATGCGTTATGCGTTATGCGTTAGGCGTTAGGCGTTATGCGTTATGCGTTATGCGTTATGCGTTTTGCGTTAAGCGATATTTGCGTTATGGGTTATGCGTTATGCGTTATGCGTTATGCGTTATGCGTTATTCGTTATGCGTTATGCGTTATGCGTTATGCGTTATGCGTTATGCGTTATGCGTTAGGCGTTATGCGTTATGCGTTATGCGTTATGCGTTATGCGTTATGCGTTATGCGTTATGCGTTATGCGTTATGCATTATGCGCTATGCGTTATGCGTTATGCGTTATGCGTTATGCGTTATGCGTTATGCGTTATGCGTTATGCGTTATGCGTTATGCGTTATGCGTTATGCGTTATGCGTTAAGCGTTATTTGCGTTATGCGTTATGCGTTATGCGTTATGCGTTATGCGTTATGCGTTATGCGTTATGCGTTATGCGTTATGCGTTATGCGTTATGCGTTATGCGTTATGCGTTATGCGTTATGCGTTATGCGTTATGCGTTATGCGTTATGCGTTATGCGTTATGCGTTATGCGTTATGCGTTATGCGTTATGCGTTATGCGTTATGCGTTATGCGTTATGCTTTATGCGTTTTGCGTTACGCGTTAAGCGTTATGCGTTATGCGTTATGCGTTTTGCGTTAAGCGTTATTTGCGTTATGGGTTATGCGTTATGCGTTATGCGTTATGCGTTATGCGTTATGCGTTATGCGTTATGCGTTCTGCGTTGTGCGTTGTGCGTTGTGCGTTGTGCGTTCTGCGTTATGCGTTATGCGTTATGCGTTATGCGTTATGCGTTATGCGTTATGCGTTATGCGTTATGCGTTATGCGTTATGCGTTATGCGTTATGCGTTATGCGTTATGCGTTATGCGTTATGCGTTATGCGTTATGCGTTATGCGTTATGCGTTATGCGTTATGCGTTATGCGTTATGCGTTATGCGTTATGCGTTATGCGTTATGCGTTATGCGTTATGCGTTATGCGTTATGCGTTATGCGTTATGCGTTATGCGTTATGCGTTATGCGTTATGCGTTATGCGTTATGCGTTATGCGTTATGCGTTATGCGTTATGCGTTATGCGTTATGCGTTATGCGTTATGACTTTTGCATTATGCATTATGCGTTATGCCATATGCGTTATGCGTTATCCGTTATGCGTTATGCGTTATGAGTTTTGCGTTACGCGTTATGCGTTATGCGTTATGCGTTATGCGTTATGCGTTATGCGTTATGCGTTATGCGTTATGCGTTATGCGTTATGCGTTATGCGTTATGCGTTATGCGTTATGCGTTATGCGTTATGCTTTGTGCGTTATGCGTTACGCGTTATGCGTTATGCGTTACGCGTTATGCGTTATGCGTTATACGTTATGCGTTATGCGTTATGACTTTTGCATTATGCGTTATGCGTTATGACTTTTGCATTATGCGTTATGCGTTATGCGTTATGCGTTATGCGTTATGCGTTATGCGTTATGCGTTTTGCGTTATGCGTTATGCGTTATGCGTTATGCTTTATGCGTTATGCGTTATGCGTTATGCGTTATGCATTATGCGTTATGCGTTATGCGTTATGCGTTATGCGTTATGCGTTATGCGTTATGCGTTATGCGTTATGCGTTATGCGTTATGCGTTATGCGTTATGCGTTATGCGTTATGCGTTATGCGTTATGCGTTATGCGTTATGCGTTATGCGTTATGCGTTATGCGTTATGCGTTATGCGTTATGCGTTATGCGTTATGCGTTATGCGTTATGCGTTATGCGTTATGCGTTATGCCTTATGCGTTATGCGTTATGCGTTATGCGTTATGCGTTATGCGTTATGCGTTATGCGTTATGTTTTATGCGTTATGCCTTATGACTTTTGCATTATGCGTTATGCCTTATGGTTTATACGTTATGCGTTATGCGTTATGCGTTATGCGTTATGCGTTATGCGTTATGCGTTATGCGTTATGCGTTATGCGTTATGCGTTATGCGATATGCGTTATGCGTTATGCGTTATTCGTTATGCGTTATGCGTTATGCGTTATGAGTTTTGCGTTATGCGTTAAGCGTTATGCGTTATGCGTTATGCGTTATGCGTAATGCGTTATGCGTTATGCGTTATGCGTTATGCGTTATGCGTTATGCGTTATGCGTTATGCGTTATGCGTTATGCGTTATGCGTTATGCGTTATGCGTTATGCGTTATGCGTTATGCGTTATGCGTTATGCGTTAAGCGTTATGCGTTATGCGTTATGCGTTATGCGTAAAGCGTTATGCGTTATGCGTTATGCGTTTTGCGTTATTCGTTATGCGTTATGCGTTATGCGTTATGAGTTTTGCGTTATGCGTTATGCGTTATGCGTAATGCGTTATGCGTTATGCGTTATGCGTTATGCGTTATGCGTTATGCGTTATGCGTTATGCGTTATGCGTTATGCGTTATGCGTTATGCGTTATGCGTTATGCGTTATGCGTTATGCGTTATGCGTTATGCGTTATGCGTTATGCGTTATGCGTTATGCGTTATGCGTTATGCGTTATGCGTTATGCGTTATGCGTTATTTGCGTTATGGGTTATGCGTTATGCGTTATGCGTTAAGCGTTATTTGCGTTATGGGTTTTGCGTTTTGCGTTACGCGTTAAGCGTTATGCGTTATGCGTTTTGCGTTAAGCGTTATTTGCGTTATGGGTTATGCGTTATGCGTTATGCGTTATGCGTTATGCGTTATGCGTTATGCGTTATGCGTTATGCGTTATGCGTTATGCGTTATGCGTTATGCGTTATGCGTTATGCGTTATGCGTTATGACTTTTGCATTATGCGTTATGCGTTATGACTTTTGCATTATGCGTTATGCGTTATGCGTTATGCGTTATGCGTTATGCGTTATGCGTTATGCGTTATGCGTTATGCGTTATGCGTTATGCGTTATGCTTTATGCGTTATGCGTTATGCGTTATGCGTTATGCGTTATGCATTATGCGTTATGCGTTATGCGTTATGCGTTATGCGTTATGCGTTATGCGTTATGCGTTATGCGTTATGCGTTATGCGTTATGCGTTATGCGTTATGCGTTATGCGTTATGCGTTATGCGTTATGTTTTATGCGTTATGCGTTATGACTTTTGCATTATGCGTTATGCCTTATGGTTTATACGTTATGCGTTATGCGTTATGCGTTATGCGTTATGCGTTATGCGTTATGCGTTATGCGTTATGCGTTATGCGTTTTGCGTTATTCGTTATGCGTTATGCGTTATGCGTTGTGAGTTTTGCGTTATTCGTTATGCGTTATGCGTTATGCGTTATGCGTTATGCGTTATGCGTTATGCGTTATGCGTTATGCGTTATGCGTTATGCGTTATGCGTTATGCGTTATGCGTTATGCGTTATGCGTTATGCGTTATGCGTTATGCGTTATGCGTTATGCGTTATGCGTTATGCGTTATGCGTTATGCGTTATGCGTTATGCGTTATGCGTTATGCGTTATGCGTTATGCGTTATGCGTTATGCGTTATGCGTTATGCGTTTTGCGTTACGCGTTAAGCGTTATGCGTTATGCGTTATGCGTTTTGCGTTAAGCGATATTTGCGTTATGGGTTATGCGTTATGCGTTATGCGTTATGCGTTATGCGTTATTCGTTATGCGTTATGCGTTATGCGTTATGCGTTATGCGTTGTGCGTTATGCGTTATGCGTTATGCGTTATGCGTAATGCGTTTTGCGTTATGAGTTTTGCGTTATGCGTTATGCGTTATGCGTAATGCGTTATGCGTTATGCGTTATGCGTTATGCGTTATGCGTTATGCGTTATGCGTTATGCGTTATGCGTTATGCGTTATGCGTTATGCGTTATGCGTTATGCGTTATGCGTTATGCGTTATGCGTTATGCGTTATGCGTTATGCGTTATGCGTTATGCGTTATGCGTTATGCGTTATGCGTTATGCGTTATGCGTTATGCGTTATGCGTTATGCGTTATGCGTTATGCGTTATGCGTTATGCGTTATGCGTTATGCGTTATGCGTTATGCGTTTTGCGTTACGCGTTAAGCGTTATGCGTTATGCGTTATGCGTTTTGCGTTAAGCGATATTTGCGTTATGGGTTATGCGTTATGCGTTATGCGTTATGCGTTATGCGTTATGCGTTATGCGTTATGCGTTATGCGTTATTCGTTATGCGTTATGCGTTATGCGTTATGCGTTATGCGTTATGCGTTATGCGTTATGCGTTATGCGTTATGCGTTATGCGTTATGCGTTATGCGTTATGCGTTATGCGTTATGCGTTATGCGTTATGCCTTATGCGTTATGCGTTATGCGTTATGCGTTATGCGTTATGCGTTATGCGTTATGCGTTATGCGTTATGCGTTATGCGTTATGCGTTATGCGTTATGCGTAATGCGTTATGCGTTATGCGTTATGCGTTATGCGTTATGCGTTATGCGTTATGCGTTATGCGTTATGCGTTATGCGTTATGCGTTATGCGTTATGCGTTATGCGTTATGCGTTATGCGTTATGCGTTATGCGTTATGCGTTATGCGTTATGCGTTATGCGTTATGCGTTATGCGTAATGCGTTTTGCGTTATGCGTTATGCGTTATGCGTTATGCGTTATGCGTTATGCGTTATGCGTTATGCGTTATGCGTTATGCGTTATGCGTTATGCGTTATGCGTTATGCGTTATGCGTTATGCGTTATGCGTTATGCGTTATGCGTTATGCGTTATGCGTTATGCGTTATGCGTTATGCGTTTTGCGTTAAGCGTTATTTGCGTTATGGGTTATGCGTTTTGCGTTACGCGTTAAGCGTTATGCGTTATGCGTTTTGCGTTAAGCGTTATTTGCGTTATGGGTTATGCGTTATGCGTTATGCGTTAAGCGTTATTTGCGTTATGCGTTATGCGTTATGCGTTATGCGTTATGCGTTATGCGTTATGCGTTATGCGTTATGCGTTATGCGTTATGCGTTATGCGTTATGCGTTATGCGTTATGCGTTATGCGTTATGCGTTATGCGTTATGCGTTATGCGTTATGCGTTATGCGTTATGCGTTCTGCGTTACGCGTTAAGCGTTATGCGTTATGCGATATGCGTTTTGCGTTAAGCGATATTTGCGTTATGGGTTATGCGTTATGCGTTATGCGTTATGCGTTATGCGTTATTCGTTATGCGTTATGCGTTATGCGTTATGCGTTATGCGTTATGCGTTATGCGTTATGCGTTATGCGTTATGCGTTATGCGTTATGCGTTATGCGTTATGCGTTATGCGTTATGCGATATGCGTTTTGCGTTAAGCGATATTTGCGTTATGGGTTATGCGTTATGCGTTATGCGTTATGCGTTATGCGTTATTCGTTATGCGTTATGCGTTATGCGTTCTGCGTTATGCGTTATGCGTTATGCGTTATGCGTTATGCGTTATGCGTTATGCGTTATGCGTTATGCGTTATGCGTTATGCGTTATGCGTTATGCGTTATGCGTTATGCGTTATGCGTTATGCGTTATGCCTTATGCGTTATGCGTTATGCGTTATGCGTTATGCGTTATGCGTTATGCGTTATGCGTTATGCGTTATGCGTTATGCGTTATGCGTTATGCGTTATGCGTTATGCGTTATGCGTTATGCGTTATGCGTTATGCGTTATGCGTTATGCGTTATGCGTTATGCGTTATGCGTTATGCGTTATGCGTTATGCGTTATGCGTTATGCGTTAAGCGTTATTTGCGTTATGCGTTATGCGTTATGCGTTATGCGTTATGCGTTATTTGCGTTATGCGTTATGCGTTATGCGTTATGCGTTATGCGTTATGCGTTATGCGTTATGCGTTATGCGTTATGCGTTATGCGTTATGCGTTATGCGTTATGCGTTATGCGATATGCGTTTTGCGTTAAGCGATATTTGCGTTATGGGTTATGCGTTATGCGTTATGCGTTATGCGTTATGCGTTATTCGTTATGCGTTATGCGTTATGCGTTATGCGTTATGCGTTATGCGTTATGCGTTATGCGTTATGCGTTATGCGTTATGCGTTATGCGTTATGCGTTATGCGTTATGCGTTATGCGTTATGCGTTATGCGATATGCGTTTTGCGTTAAGCGATATTTGCGTTATGGGTTATGCGTTATGCGTTATGCGTTATGCGTTATGCGTTATGCGTTATGCGTTATGCGTTATGCGTTATGCGTTATGCGTTATGCGTTATGCGTTATGCGTTATGCGTTATGCGTTATGCGTTATGCGTTATGCGTTATGCGTTATGCGTTATGCGTTATGCGTTATGCGTTATGCGTTATGCGTTATGCGTTATGCGTTATGCGTTATGCGTTATGCGTTATGCGTTATGCGTTATGCGTTATGCGTTATGCGTTATGCGTTATGCGTTATGCGTTATGCGTTATGCGTTATGCGTTATGCGTTATGCGTTATGCGTTATGCGTTATGCGTTATGCGTTATGCGTTATGCGTTATGCGTTATGCGTTATGCGTTTTGCGTTACGCGTTAAGCGTTATGCGTTATGCGTTTTGCGTTAAGCGTTATTTGCGTTATGGGTTATGCGTTTTGCGTTACGCGTTAAGCGTTATGCGTTATGCGTTTTGCGTTAAGCGTTATTTGCGTTATGGGTTATGCGTTATGCGTTATGCGTTATGCGTTATGCGTTATGCGTTATGCGTTATGCGTTATGCGTTATGCGTAATGCGTTATGCGTTATGCGTTATGCGTTATGCGTTATGCGTTATGCGTTATGCGTTATGCGTTATGCGTTATGCCTTATGCGTTATGCGTTATGCGTTATGCGTTATGCGTTATGCGTTATGCGTTATGCGTTATGCGTTATGCGTTATGCGTTATGCGTTATGCGTTATGCGTTATGCGTTATGCGTTATGCGTTATGCGTTATGCGTTATGCGTTATGCGTTATGCGTTATGCGTTATGCGTTATGCGTTATGCGTTATGCGTTATGCGTTATGCGTTATGCGTTATGCGTTATGCGTTATGCGTTATGCGTTATGCGTTATGCGTTATGCGTAATGCGTTTTGCGTTATGCGTTATGCGTTATGCGTTATGCGTTATGCGTTATGCGTTATGCGTTATGCGTTATGCGTTATGCGTTATGCGTTATGCGTTATGCGTTATGCGTTATGCGTTATGCGTTATGCGTTATGCGTTATGCGTTATGCGTTATGCGTTATGCGTTATGCGTTATGCGTTATGCGTTATGCGTTATGCGTTATGCGTTATGCGTTATGCGTTATGCGTTATGCGTTATGCGTTATGCGTTATGCGTTATGCGTTATGCGTTATGCGTTATGCGTTTTGCGTTACGCGTTAAGCGTTATGCGTTATGCGTTTTGCGTTTTGCGTTAAGCGTTATTTGCGTTATGGGTTATGCGTTTTGCGTTACGCGTTAAGCGTTATGCGTTATGCGTTTTGCGTTAAGCGTTATTTGCGTTATGGGTTATGCGTTATGCGTTATGCGTTATGCGTTATGCGTTATGCGTAATGCGTTATGCGTTATGCGTTATGCGTTATGCGTTATGCGTTATGCGTTATGCGTTATGCGTTATGCGTTATGCCTTATGCGTTATGCGTTATGCGTTATGCGTTATGCGTTATGCGTTATGCGTTATGCGTTATGCGTTATGCGTTATGCGTTATGCGTTATGCGTTATGCGTTATGCGTTATGCGTTATGCGTTATGCGTTATGCGTTATGCGTTATGCGTTATGCGTTATGCGTTATGCGTTATGCGTTATGCGTTATGCGTTATGCGTTATGCGTTATGCGTTATGCGTTATGCGTTATGCGTTATGCGTTATGCGTTATGCGTTATGCGTTATGCGTTATGCGTTATGCGTTATGCGTTTTGCGTTACGCGTTAAGCGTTATGCGTTATGCGTTATGCGTTTTGCGTTAAGCGATATTTGCGTTATGCGTTATGCGTTATGCGTTATGCGTTATGCGTTATGCGTTATGCGTTATGCGTTATGCGTTATGCGTTATGCGTTATGCGTTATGCGTTATGCGTTATGCGTTATGCGTTATGACTTTTGCATTATGCGTTATGCGTTATGACTTTTGCATTATGCGTTATGCGTTATGCGTTATGCGTTATGCGTTATGCGTTATGCGTTATGCGTTATGCGTTATGCGTTATGCTTTATGCGTTATGCGTTATGCGTTATGCGTTATGCGTTATGCATTATGCGTTATGCGTTATGCGTTATGCGTTATGCGTTATGCGTTATGCGTTATGCGTTATGCGTTATGCGTTATGCGTTATGCGTTATGCGTTATGCGTTATGCGTTATGCGTTATGCGTTATGCGTTATGTTTTATGCGTTATGCGTTATGACTTTTGCATTATGCGTTATGCCTTATGGTTTATACGTTATGCGTTATGCGTTATGCGTTATGCGTTATGCGTTATGCGTTATGCGTTATGCGTTATGCGTTTTGCGTTATTCGTTATGCGTTATGCGTTATGCGTTGTGAGTTTTGCGTTATTCGTTATGCGTTATGCGTTATGCGTTATGCGTTATGCGTTATGCGTTATGCGTTATGCGTTATGCGTTATGCGTTATGCGTTATGCGTTATGCGTTATGCGTTATGCGTTATGCGTTATGCGTTATGCGTTATGCGTTATGCGTTATGCGTTATGCGTTATGCGTTATGCGTTATGCGTTATGCGTTATGCGTTATGCGTTATGCGTTATGCGTTATGCGTTATGCGTTTTGCGTTACGCGTTAAGCGTTATGCGTTATGCGTTATGCGTTTTGCGTTAAGCGATATTTGCGTTATGGGTTATGCGTTATGCGTTATGCGTTATGCGTTATGCGTTATTCGTTATGCGTTATGCGTTATGCGTTATGCGTTATGCGTTGTGCGTTATGCGTTATGCGTTATGCGTTATGCGTTATGCGTAATGCGTTTTGCGTTATGAGTTTTGCGTTATGCGTTATGCGTTATGCGTAATGCGTTATGCGTTATGCGTTATGCGTTATGCGTTATGCGTTATGCGTTATGCGTTATGCGTTATGCGTTATGCGTTATGCGTTATGCGTTATGCGTTATGCGTTATGCGTTATGCGTTATGCGTTATGCGTTATGCGTTATGCGTTATGCGTTATGCGTTATGCGTTATGCGTTATGCGTTATGCGTTATGCGTTATGCGTTATGCGTTATGCGTTATGCGTTATGCGTTATGCGTTATGCGTTATGCGTTATGCGTTATGCGTTTTGCGTTACGCGTTAAGCGTTATGCGTTATGCGTTATGCGTTTTGCGTTAAGCGATATTTGCGTTATGGGTTATGCGTTATGCGTTATGCGTTATGCGTTATGCGTTATGCGTTATGCGTTATGCGTTATGCGTTATTCGTTATGCGTTATGCGTTATGCGTTATGCGTTATGCGTTATGCGTTATGCGTTATGCGTTATGCGTTATGCGTTATGCGTTATGCGTTATGCGTTATGCGTTATGCGTTATGCGTTATGCGTTATGCGTTATGCCTTATGCGTTATGCGTTATGCGTTATGCGTTATGCGTTATGCGTTATGCGTTATGCGTTATGCGTTATGCGTTATGCGTTATGCGTTATGCGTTATGCGTTATGCGTTATGCGTTATGCGTTATGCGTTATGCGTTATGCGTTATGCGTTATGCGTTATGCGTTATGCGTTATGCGTTATGCGTTATGCGTTATGCGTTATGCGTTATGCGTTATGCGTTATGCGTTATGCGTTATGCGTTATGCGTTATGCGTTATGCGTTTTGCGTTAAGCGATATTTGCGTTATGGGTTATGCGTTATGCGTTATGCGTTATGCGTTATGCGTTATGCGTTATGCGTTATGCGTTATGCGTTATTCGTTATGCGTTATGCGTTATGCGTTATGCGTTATGCGTTATGCGTTATGCGTTATGCGTTATGCGTTATGCGTTATGCGTTATGCGTTATGCGTTATGCGTTATGCGTTATGCGTTATGCGTTATGCGTTATGCCTTATGCGTTATGCGTTATGCGTTATGCGTTATGCGTTATGCGTTATGCGTTATGCGTTATGCGTTATGCGTTATGCGTTATGCGTTATGCGTTATGCGTTATGCGTTATGCGTTATGCGTTATGCGTTATGCGTTATGCGTTATGCGTTATGCGTTATGCGTTATGCGTTATGCGTTATGCGTTATGCGTTATGCGTTATGCGTTATGCGTTATGCGTTATGCGTTATGCGTTATGCGTTATGCGTTATGCGTTATGCGTTATGCGTAATGCGTTTTGCGTTATGCGTTATGCGTTATGCGTTATGCGTTATGCGTTATGCGTTATGCGTTATGCGTTATGCGTTATGCGTTATGCGTTATGCGTTATGCGTTATGCGTTATGCGTTATGCGTTATGCGTTATGCGTTATGCGTTATGCGTTATGCGTTATGCGTTATGCGTTATGCGTTATGCGTTATGCGTTATGCGTTATGCGTTATGCGTTATGCGTTATGCGTTATGCGTTATGCGTTATGCGTTTTGCGTTACGCGTTAAGCGTTATGCGTTATGCGTTATGCGTTTTGCGTTAAGCGATATTTGCGTTATGGGTTATGCGTTATGCGTTATGCGTTATGCGTTATGCGTTATTCGTTATGCGTTATGCGTTATGCGTTATGCGTTATGCGTTGTGCGTTATGCGTTATGCGTTATGCGTTATGCGTTATGCGTAATGCGTTTTGCGTTATGAGTTTTGCGTTATGCGTTATGCGTTATGCGTAATGCGTTATGCGTTATGCGTTATGCGTTATGCGTTATGCGTTATGCGTTATGCGTTATGCGTTATGCGTTATGCGTTATGCGTTATGCGTTATGCGTTATGCGTTATGCGTTATGCGTTATGCGTTATGCGTTATGCGTTATGCGTTATGCGTTATGCGTTATGCGTTATGCGTTATGCGTTATGCGTTATGCGTTATGCGTTATGCGTTATGCGTTATGCGTTATGCGTTATGCGTTATGCGTTATGCGTTATGCGTTATGCGTTATGCGTTTTGCGTTACGCGTTAAGCGTTATGCGTTATGCGTTATGCGTTTTGCGTTAAGCGATATTTGCGTTATGGGTTATGCGTTATGCGTTATGCGTTATGCGTTATGCGTTATGCGTTATGCGTTATGCGTTATGCGTTATTCGTTATGCGTTATGCGTTATGCGTTATGCGTTATGCGTTATGCGTTATGCGTTATGCGTTATGCGTTATGCGTTATGCGTTATGCGTTATGCGTTATGCGTTATGCGTTATGCGTTATGCGTTATGCGTTATGCCTTATGCGTTATGCGTTATGCGTTATGCGTTATGCGTTATGCGTTATGCGTTATGCGTTATGCGTTATGCGTTATGCGTTATGCGTTATGCGTTATGCGTTATGCGTTATGCGTTATGCGTTATGCGTTATGCGTTATGCGTTATGCGTTATGCGTTATGCGTTATGCGTTATGCGTTATGCGTTATGCGTTATGCGTTATGCGTTATGCGTTATGCGTTATGCGTTATGCGTTATGCGTTATGCGTTATGCGTTATGCGTTATGCGTTATGCGTTTTGCGTTAAGCGATATTTGCGTTATGGGTTATGCGTTATGCGTTATGCGTTATGCGTTATGCGTTATGCGTTATGCGTTATGCGTTATGCGTTATTCGTTATGCGTTATGCGTTATGCGTTATGCGTTATGCGTTATGCGTTATGCGTTATGCGTTATGCGTTATGCGTTATGCGTTATGCGTTATGCGTTATGCGTTATGCGTTATGCGTTATGCGTTATGCCTTATGCGTTATGCGTTATGCGTTATGCGTTATGCGTTATGCGTTATGCGTTATGCGTTATGCGTTATGCGTTATGCGTTATGCGTTATGCGTTATGCGTTATGCGTTATGCGTTATGCGTTATGCGTTATGCGTTATGCGTTATGCGTTATGCGTTATGCGTTATGCGTTATGCGTTATGCGTTATGCGTTATGCGTTATGCGTTATGCGTTATGCGTTATGCGTTATGCGTTATGCGTTATGCGTTATGCGTTATGCGTTATGCGTTATGCGTTATGCGTAATGCGTTTTGCGTTATGCGTTATGCGTTATGCGTTATGCGTTATGCGTTATGCGTTATGCGTTATGCGTTATGCGTTATGCGTTATGCGTTATGCGTTATGCGTTATGCGTTATGCGTTATGCGTTATGCGTTATGCGTTATGCGTTATGCGTTATGCGTTATGCGTTATGCGTTATGCGTTATGCGTTATGCGTTATGCGTTATGCCTTATGCGTTATGCGTTATGCGTTATGCGTTATGCGTTATGCGTTATGCGTTATGCGTTATGCGTTATGCGTTATGCGTTATGCGTTATGCGTTATGCGTTATGCGTTATGCGTTATGCGTTATGCGTTATGCGTTATGCGTTATGCGTTATGCGTTATGCGTTATGCGTTATGCGTTATGCGTTATGCGTTATGCGTTATGCGTTAAGCGTTATTTGCGTTATGCGTTATGCGTTATGCGTTATGCGTTATGCGTTATTTGCGTTATGCGTTATGCGTTATGCGTTATGCGTTATGCGTTATGCGTTATGCGTTATGCGTTATGCGTTATGCGTTATGCGTTATGCGTTATGCGTTATGCGTTATGCGATATGCGTTTTGCGTTAAGCGATATTTGCGTTATGGGTTATGCGTTATGCGTTATGCGTTATGCGTTATGCGTTATTCGTTATGCGTTATGCGTTATGCGTTATGCGTTATGCGTTATGCGTTATGCGTTATGCGTTATGCGTTATGCGTTATGCGTTATGCGTTATGCGTTATGCGTTATGCGTTATGCGTTATGCGTTATGCGTTATGCGTTATGCGTTATGCGTTATGCGTTATGCGTTATGCGTTATGCGTTATGCGTTATGCGTTATGCGTTATGCGTTATGCGTTATGCGTTATGCGTTATGCGTTATGCGTTATGCGTTATGCGTTATGCGTTATGCGTTAAGCGTTATTTGCGTTATGCGTTATGCGTTATGCGTTATGCGTTATGCGTTATTTGCGTTATGCGTTATGCGTTATGCGTTATGCGTTATGCGTTATGCGTTATGCGTTATGCGTTATGCGTTATGCGTTATGCGTTATGCGTTATGCGATATGCGTTTTGCGTTAAGCGATATTTGCGTTATGGGTTATGCGTTATGCGTTATGCGTTATGCGTTATGCGTTATTCGTTATGCGTTATGCGTTATGCGTTATGCGTTATGCGTTATGCGTTATGCGTTATGCGTTATGCGTTATGCGTTATGCGTTATGCGTTATGCGTTATGCGTTATGCGTTATGCGTTATGCGTTATGCGATATGCGTTTTGCGTTAAGCGATATTTGCGTTATGGGTTATGCGTTATGCGTTATGCGTTATGCGTTATGCGTTATGCGTTATGCGTTATGCGTTATGCGTTATGCGTTATGCGTTATGCGTTATGCGTTATGCGTTATGCGTTATGCGTTATGCGTTATGCGTTATGCGTTATGCGTTATGCGTTATGCGTTATGCGTTATGCGTTATGCGTTATGCGTTATGCGTTATGCGTTATGCGTTATGCGTTATGCGTTATGCGTTATGCGTTATGCGTTATGCGTTATGCGTTATGCGTTATGCGTTATGCGTTATGCGTTATGCGTTATGCGTTATGCGTTATGCGTTATGCGTTATGCGTTATGCGTTATGCGTTATGCGTTATGCGTTATGCGTTATGCGTTATGCGTTATGCGTTATGCGTTATGCGTTATGCGTTTTGCGTTACGCGTTAAGCGTTATGCGTTATGCGTTTTGCGTTAAGCGTTATTTGCGTTATGGGTTATGCGTTTTGCGTTACGCGTTAAGCGTTATGCGTTATGCGTTTTGCGTTAAGCGTTATTTGCGTTATGGGTTATGCGTTATGCGTTATGCGTTATGCGTTATGCGTTATGCGTTATGCGTTATGCGTTATGCGTTATGCGTAATGCGTTATGCGTTATGCGTTATGCGTTATGCGTTATGCGTTATGCGTTATGCGTTATGCGTTATGCGTTATGCCTTATGCGTTATGCGTTATGCGTTATGCGTTATGCGTTATGCGTTATGCGTTATGCGTTATGCGTTATGCGTTATGCGTTATGCGTTATGCGTTATGCGTTATGCGTTATGCGTTATGCGTTATGCGTTATGCGTTATGCGTTATGCGTTATGCGTTATGCGTTATGCGTTATGCGTTATGCGTTATGCGTTATGCGTTATGCGTTATGCGTTATGCGTTATGCGTTATGCGTTATGCGTTATGCGTTATGCGTTATGCGTTATGCGTTATGCGTTATGCGTTATGCGTTATGCGTTATGCGTTATGCGTTATGCGTTATGCGTTATGCGTTATGCGTTATGCGTTATGCGTTATGCGTTATGCGTTATGCGTTATGCGTTATGCGTTTTGCGTTAAGCGTTATTTGCGTTATGGGTTATGCGTTTTGCGTTACGCGTTAAGCGTTATGCGTTATACGTTTTGCGTTAAGCGTTATTTGCGTTATGGGTTATGCGTTATGCGTTATGCGTTATGCGTTATGCGTTATGCGTTATGCGTTATGCGTTATGCGTTATGCGTTATGCGTTATGCGTTATGCGTTATGCGTTATGCGTTATGCGTTATGCGTTATGCGTTATGCGTTATGCGTTATGCGTTATGCGTTATGCGTTATGCGTTATGCGTTATGCGTTATGCGTTATGCGTTATGCGTTATGCGTTATGCGTTATGCGTTATGCGTTATGCGTTATGCGTTATGCGTTATGCGTTATGCGTTATGCGTTATGCGTTATGCGTTAAGCGTTATGCGTTATGCGTTATGCGTTTTGCGTTATGCGTTCTGCGTTATGCGTTATGCGTTATGCGTTATGCGTTATGCGTTATGCGTTATGCGTTATGCGTTATGCGTTATGCGTTATGCGTTATGCGTTATGCGTTATGCGTTATGCGTTATGCCTTATGCGTTATGCGTTATGCGTTATGCGTTATGCGTTATGCGTTATGCGTTATGCGTTATGCGTTATGCGTTATGCGTTAGGCGTTATGCGTTATGCGTTATGCGTTATGCGTTATGCGTTATGCGTTATGCGTTATGCGTTATGCGTTATGCGTTATGCGTTATGCGTTATGCGTTATGCGTTATGCGTTATGCGTTATGCGTTATGCGTTATGCGTTATGCGTTATGCGTTCTGCGTTACGCGTTAAGCGTTATGCGTTATGCGATATGCGTTTTGCGTTAAGCGATATTTGCGTTATGGGTTATGCGTTATGCGTTATGCGTTATGCGTTATGCGATATGCGTTTTGCGTTAAGCGATATTTGCGTTATGGGTTATGCGTTATGCGTTATGCGTTATGCGTTATGCGTTATTCGTTATGCGTTATGCGTTATGCGTTCTGCGTTATGCGTTATGCGTTATGCGTTATGCGTTATGCGTTATGCGTTATGCGTTATGCGTTATGCGTTATGCGTTATGCGTTGTGCGTTGTGCGTTGTGCGTTGTGCGTTGTGCGTTGTGCGTTATGCGTTATGCGTTATGCGTTATGCGTTATGCGTTATGCGTTATGCGTTATGCGTTATGCGTTATGCGTTATGCGTTATGCGTTATGCGTTATGCGTTATGCGTTATGCGTTATGCGTTATGCGTTATGCGTTATGCGTTATGCGTTATGCGTTATGCGTTATGCGTTATGCGTTATGCGTTATGCGTTATGCGTTATGCGTTATGCGTTATGCGTTATGCGTTATGCGTTATGCGTTATGCGTTATGCGTTATGCGTTATGCGTTATGCGTTATGCGTTATGCGTTATGCGTTAAGCGTTATGCGTTATGCGTTATGCGTTTTGCGTTATGCGTTCTGCGTTATGCGTTATGCGTTATGCGTTATGCGTTATGCGTTATGCGTTATGCGTTATGCGTTATGCGTTATGCGTTATGCGTTATGCCTTATGCGTTATGCGTTATGCGTTATGCGTTATGCGTTATGCGTTATGCGTTATGCGTTATGCGTTATGCGTTATGCGTTATGCGTTATGCGTTATGCGTTATGCGTTATGCGTTATGCGTTATGCGTTATGCGTTATGCGTTATGCGTTATGCGTTATGCGTTATGCGTTATGCGTTATGCGTTATGCGTTATGCGTTATGCGTTATGCGTTATGCGTTATGCGTTATGCGTTATGCGTTCTGCGTTACGCGTTAAGCGTTATGCGTTATGCGATATGCGTTTTGCGTTAAGCGATATTTGCGTTATGGGTTATGCGTTATGCGTTATGCGTTATGCGTTATGCGTTATGCGTTATGCGTTATGCGTTATGCGTTATGCGTTATGCGTTATGCGTTATGCGTTATGCGTTATGCGTTAAGCGTTATGCGTTATGCGTTATGCGTTTTGCGTTATGCGTTCTGCGTTATGCGTTATGCGTTATGCGTTATGCGTTATGCGTTATGCGTTATGCGTTATGCGTTATGCGTTATGCGTTATGCGTTATGCGTTATGCGTTATGCGTTATGCGTTATGCCTTATGCGTTATGCGTTATGCGTTATGCGTTATGCGTTATGCGTTATGCGTTATGCGTTATGCGTTATGCGTTATGCGTTATGCGTTATGCGTTATGCGTTATGCGTTATGCGTTATGCGTTATGCGTTATGCGTTATGCGTTATGCGTTATGCGTTATGCGTTATGCGTTATGCGTTATGCGTTATGCGTTATGCGTTATGCGTTATGCGTTATGCGTTATGCGTTATGCGTTATGCGTTATGCGTTATGCGTTATGCGTTATGCGTTATGCGTTATGCGTTCTGCGTTACGCGTTAAGCGTTATGCGTTATGCGATATGCGTTTTGCGTTAAGCGATATTTGCGTTATGGGTTATGCGTTATGCGTTATGCGTTATGCGATATGCGTTTTGCGTTAAGCGATATTTGCGTTATGGGTTATGCGTTATGCGTTATGCGTTATGCGTTATGCGTTATTCGTTATGCGTTATGCGTTATGCGTTCTGCGTTATGCGTTATGCGTTATGCGTTATGCGTTATGCGTTATGCGTTATGCGTTATGCGTTATGCGTTATGCGTTATGCGTTGTGCGTTGTGCGTTGTGCGTTGTGCGTTGTGCGTTGTGCGTTATGCGTTATGCGTTATGCGTTATGCGTTATGCGTTATGCGTTATGCGTTATGCGTTATGCGTTATGCGTTATGCGTTATGCGTTATGCGTTATGCGTTATGCGTTATGCGTTATGCGTTATGCGTTATGCGTTATGCGTTATGCGTTATGCGTTATGCGTTATGCGTTATGCGTTATGCGTTATGCGTTATGCGTTATGCGTTATGCGTTATGCGTTATGCGTTATGCGTTATGCGTTATGCGTTATGCGTTATGCGTTATGCGTTATGCGTTATGCGTTATGCGTTATGCGTTATGCGTTATGCGTTATGCGTTATGCGTTATGCGTTATGCGTTATGCGTTCTGCGTTATGCGTTATGCGTTATGCGTTATGCGTTATGCGTTATGCGTTATGCGTTATGCGTTATGCGTTATGCGTTATGCGTTATGCGTTATGCGTTAAGCGTTATGCGTTATGCGTTATGCGTTTTGCGTTATGCGTTCTGCGTTATGCGTTATGCGTTATGCGTTATGCGTTATGCGTTATGCGTTATGCGTTATGCGTTATGCGTTATGCGTTATGCGTTATGCGTTATGCGTTATGCGTTATGCGTTATGCGTTATGCCTTATGCGTTATGCGTTATGCGTTATGCGTTATGCGTTATGCGTTATGCGTTATGCGTTATGCGTTATGCGTTATGCGTTATGCGTTATGCGTTATGCGTTATGCGTTATGCGTTATGCGTTATGCGTTATGCGTTATGCGTTATGCGTTATGCGTTATGCGTTATGCGTTATGCGTTATGCGTTATGCGTTATGCGTTATGCGTTATGCGTTATGCGTTATGCGTTATGCGTTATGCGTTATGCGTTATGCGTTCTGCGTTACGCGTTAAGCGTTATGCGTTATGCGATATGCGTTTTGCGTTAAGCGATATTTGCGTTATGGGTTATGCGTTATGCGTTATGCGTTATGCGTTATGCGATATGCGTTTTGCGTTAAGCGATATTTGCGTTATGGGTTATGCGTTATGCGTTATGCGTTATGCGTTATGCGTTATTCGTTATGCGTTATGCGTTATGCGTTCTGCGTTATGCGTTATGCGTTATGCGTTATGCGTTATGCGTTATGCGTTATGCGTTATGCGTTATGCGTTATGCGTTATGCGTTATGCGTTATGCGTTATGCGTTATGCGTTATGCGTTATGCGTTATGCGTTATGCGTTATGCGTTATGCGTTATGCGTTATGCGTTATGCGTTATGCGTTATGCGTTATGCGTTATGCGTTATGCGTTATGCGTTATGCGTTATGCGTTATGCGTTATGCGTTATGCGTTATGCGTTATGCGTTATGCGTTATGCGTTATGCGTTATGCGTTATGCGTTATGCGTTATGCGTTATGCGTTATGCGTTATGCGTTATGCGTTATGCGTTATGCGTTATGCGTTATGCGTTATGCGTTATGCGTTATGCGTTATGCGTTATGCGTTATGCGTTATGCGTTATGCGTTATGCGTTATGCGTTATGCGTTATGCGTTATGCGTTATGCGTTATGCGTTATGCGTTATGCGTTATGCGTTATGCGTTATGCGTTATGCGTTATGCGTTATGCGTTATGCGTTATGCGTTATGCGTTATGCGTTATGCGTTATGCGTTATGCGTTATGCGTTATGCGTTATGCGTTATGCGTTATGCGTTATGCGTTATGCGTTATGCGTTATGCGTTATGCGTTATGCGTAATGCGTTTTGCGTTATGCGTTATGCGTTATGCGTTATGCGTTATGCGTTATGCGTTATGCGTTATGCGTTATGCGTTATGCGTTATGCGTTATGCGTTATGCGTTATGCGTTATGCGTTATGCGTTATGCGTTATGCGTTATGCGTTATGCGTTATGCGTTTTGCGTTAAGCGTTATTTGCGTTATGGGTTATGCGTTTTGCGTTACGCGTTAAGCGTTATGCGTTATGCGTTTTGCGTTAAGCGTTATTTGCGTTATGGGTTATGCGTTATGCGTTATGCGTTATGCGTTATGCGTTATGCGTTATGCGTTATGCGTTATGCGTTATGCGTTATGCGTTATGCGTTATGCGTTATGCGTTATGCGTTATGCGTTATGCGTTATGCGTTATGCGTTATGCGTTATGCGTTATGCGTTATGCGTTATGCGTTATGCGTTATGCGTTATGCGTTATGCGTTATGCGTTATGCGTTATGCGTTATGCGTTATGCGTTATGCGTTATGCGTTATGCGTTATGCGTTATGCGTTATGCGTTATGCGTTATGCGTTATGCGTTATGCGTTATGCGTTATGCGTTATGCGTTATGCGTTATGCGTTATGCGTTATGCGTTATGCGTTATGCGTTATGCGTTATGCGTTATGCGTTATGCGTTATGCGTTATGCGTTATGCGTTATGCGTTATGCGTTATGCGTTATGCGTTATGCGTTATGCGTTATGCGTTATGCGTTATGCGATATGCGTTATGCGTTATGCCTTATGCGTTATGCGTTATGCGTTATGCGTTATGCGTTATGCGTTATGCGTTATGCGTTATGCGTTATGCGTTATGCGTTATGCGTTATGCGTTATGCGTTATGCGTTATGCGTTATGCGTTATGCGTTATGCGTTATGCGTTATGCGTTATGCGTTATGCGTTATGCGTTATGCGTTATGCGTTATGCGTTATGCGTTATGCGTTATGCGTTATGCGTTATGCGTTATGCGTAATGCGTTTTGCGTTATGCGTTATGCGTTATGCGTTATGCGTTATGCGTTATGCGTTATGCGTTATGCGTTATGCGTTATGCGTTATGCGTTATGCGTTATGCGTTATGCGTTATGCGTTATGCGTTATGCGTTATGCGTTATGCGTTATGCGTTATGCGTTATGCGTTATGCGTTATGCGTTATGCGTTATGCGTTATGCGTTATGCGTTTTGCGTTAAGCGTTATTTGCGTTATGGGTTATGCGTTTTGCGTTACGCGTTAAGCGTTATGCGTTATGCGTTTTGCGTTAAGCGTTATTTGCGTTATGGGTTATGCGTTATGCGTTATGCGTTATGCGTTATGCGTTATGCGTTATGCGTTATGCGTTATGCGTTATGCGTTATGCGTTATGCGTTATGCGTTATGCGTTATGCGTTATGCGTTATGCGTTATGCGTTATGCGTTATGCGTTATGCGTTATGCGTTCTGCGTTACGCGTTAAGCGTTATGCGTTATGCGATATGCGTTTTGCGTTAAGCGATATTTGCGTTATGGGTTATGCGTTATGCGTTATGCGTTATGCGTTATGCGTTATTCGTTATGCGTTATGCGTTATGCGTTATGCGTTATGCGTTATGCGTTATGCGTTATGCGTTATGCGTTATGCGTTATGCGTTATGCGTTATGCGTTATGCGTTATGCGTTATGCGTTATGCGGTATGCGTTATGCGTTATGCGTTATGCGTTATGCGTTATGCGTTATGCGTTATGCGTTATGCGTTATGCGTTATGCGTTATGCGTTATGCGTTAAGCGTTATTTGCGTTATGCGTTATGCGTTATGCGTTATGCGTTATGCGTTATTTGCGTTATGCGTTATGCGTTATGCGTTATGCGTTATGCGTTATGCGTTATGCGTTATGCGTTATGCGTTATGCGTTATGCGTTATGCGTTATGCGTTATGCGTTATGCGTTATGCGTTATGCGTTATGCGTTATGCGTTATGCGTTATGCGTTATGCGTTATGCGTTATGCGTTATGCGTTATGCGTTATGCGTTATGCGTTATGCGTTAAGCGTTATGCGTTATGCGTTATGCGTTTTGCGTTATGCGTTCTGCGTTATGCGTTATGCGTTATGCGTTATGCGTTATGCGTTATGCGTTATGCGTTATGCGTTATGCGTTATGCGTTATGCGTTATGCGTTATGCGTTATGCGTTATGCGTTATGCGTTATGCGTTATGCGTTATGCGTTATGCGTTATGCGTTATGCGTTATGCGTTATGCGTTATGCGTTATGCGTTATGCGTTATGCGTTATGCGTTATGCGTTATGCGTTATGCGTTATGCGTTATGCGTTATGCGTTATGCGTTATGCGTTATGCGTTATGCGTTATGCGTTATGCGTTATGCGTTATGCGTTATGCGTTATGCGTTATGCGTTATGCGTTATGCGTTATGCGTTATGCGTTATGCGTTATGCGTTATGCGTTATGCGTTATGCGTTATGCGTTATGCGTTTTGCGTTACGCGTTAAGCGTTATGCGTTATGCGTTTTGCGTTAAGCGTTATTTGCGTTATAGGTTATGCGTTTTGCGTTACGCGTTAAGCGTTATGCGTTATGCGTTTTGCGTTAAGCGTTATTTGCGTTATGGGTTATGCGTTATGCGTTATGCGTTATGCGTTATGCGTTATGCGTTATGCGTAATGCGTTTTACGTTATGCGTTATGCGTTATGCGTTATGCGTTATGCGTTATGCGTTATGCGTTATGCGTTATGCGTTATGCGTTATGCGTTATGCGTTATGCGTTATGCGTTATGCGTTATGCGTTATGCGTTATGCGTTATGCGTTATGCGTTATGCGTTATGCGTTTTGCGTTAAGCGTTATTTGCGTTATGGGTTATGCGTTTTGCGTTACGCGTTAAGCGTTATGCGTTATGCGTTTTGCGTTAAGCGTTATTTGCGTTATGGGTTATGCGTTATGCGTTATGCGTTATGCGTTATGCGTTATGCGTTATGCGTTATGCGTTATGCGTTATGCGTTATGCGTTATGCGTTATGCGTTATGCGTTATGCGTTATGCGTTATGCGTTATGCGTTATGCGTTATGCGTTATGCGTTATGCGTTATGCGTTATGCGTTATGCGTTATGCGTTCTGCGTTACGCGTTAAGCGTTATGCGTTATGCGATATGCGTTTTGCGTTAAGCGATATTTGCGTTATGGGTTATGCGTTATGCGTTATGCGTTATGCGTTATTCGTTATGCGTTATGCGTTATGCGTTATGCGTTATGCGTTATGCGTTATGCGTTATGCGTTATGCGTTATGCGTTATGCGTTATGCGTTATGCGTTATGCGTTATGCGTTATGCGTTATGCGGTATGCGTTATGCGTTATGCGTTATGCGTTATGCGTTATGCGTTATGCGTTATGCGTTATGCGTTATGCGTTATGCGTTATGCGTTATGCGTTAAGCGTTATTTGCGTTATGCGTTATGCGTTATGCGTTATGCGTTATTTGCGTTATGCGTTATGCGTTATGCGTTATGCGTTATGCGTTATGCGTTATGCGTTATGCGTTATGCGTTATGCGTTATGCGTTATGCGTTATGCGTTATGCGTTATGCGTTTTGCGTTAAGCGTTATTTGCGTTATGGGTTATGCGTTTTGCGTTACGCGTTAAGCGTTATGCGTTATGCGTTTTGCGTTAAGCGTTATTTGCGTTATGGGTTATGCGTTATGCGTTATGCGTTATGCGTTATGCGTTATGCGTTATGCGTTATGCGTTATGCGTTATGCGTTATGCGTTATGCGTTAT